>NC_051176.1:189250480-189352980 GCF_013339695.2 Rhipicephalus sanguineus
AGTATTCAACCTCTGAGCCATGCCGGTGCTTGAAACTGCTTTGCAAAAAGGTCCCATACAGGCTTCATGTCGGGAAGGAAACACATTAGCATATGTAATATAGCGTGGTAGAAGAGTAAAATAAGCACCAAACGTCGCACAATGCGAATTCTGTAACCAGGGGTCACACAATGCGAATTGCGCAACGAGTAGGTTGTTGAATGCTTCCAACCCATTACAAAGGGCTCCTCTATAATTCTTCATCGTCATCAGGCACAACATCAACAAAGTGCGCATAATGCCTTACATGCGTTTAGCAGGTACCAACGCTCTCCTTAGAATTACAAAAAATGGCACAGTGCCTGCTGCCCTACTTCTAAAAAATTACAATGATTTATAGCGTAGTGGGTTCCTCGCAAGTGCACTCGTATTGGTTGCCAAGGGAGCCCATAAGTGCATGATCCACTGCCTCGGGGTCTCAGTAAAATTACAATGATTTATAGCGTAGTGGGTTCCTCGCAAGTGCACTTGTATTGGTTGCCAAGGAAGCCCATAAGCGCATGATCCATTTCCTCGGGGTCTCAGTAAAGTGTACTTGTATTGTAGCCCCAAGAGAGCTTAACGGGCTCTAGAAACGCCGCTCTTCCAGCTTTCGCTGTGACTGTGCTGCGGTTTCAGTGCAGGCCTGGCGCTCTTTTTAGCCATGGATTACAGTTTTTTTTTTTACGCAGTCAGTCGCAAAAATATTGCACAAGAGGTACGAGTGATTCTCAAAGGCTTGAATTACTTCTTTTCACCTCAGCAATCCAGTGAGCAGCTAAGCTTCTTATGCTGTGGGAAGTTTTTAAAGAGAACATCCCGTAAAATACTGAGCAAGTAACCCCACCCAAGCAAAGTGCCCCCTCCAATTTTACTCCTACTAGTTTTGAATTTCCCCGCTGTTCCGGGAAGCACACACCCCCAACCCTCCCGCCCCGCACCCTGACACATATTGCGTCCAGGCAACACTGGCTTGCTTGAATCCAATCCACTTCTGCTTAGCAACTTGATCTCGTAAGCGCCTGAAATTTGTTGTCAAAATTTTATATTTTTCTTCATCGTAATAATGATCAAATGCCGAACTTTGCGCAAGATACCTACAATTTTCATATTCTCACGAGTGTAAGCATGGCCTTCAAGATCTGTATTTACAATGCAAAGATGGTACCGAAGATGGTACTTTCTGGCGCACGTAGTTAGCAACAGTAAGGCCTCCCAGATCTGTCTTTTGCCCAGAGCTGTTGCGTTGGCATGGGCTCGTCATAGGAGGTGCTTCCGTGCCATGCTACCCGCTGTCTGATCGCACTGCCTCTCTGTTTTTGGTGTTTGTGAGTCGTCGTAATGTGCCGTATTCCAGTGCCCTTTGGACACTGGGGTACAGAGGGTTAAACCTTTGCAGTTCGAAACCTTTATTCCCCTTCCGTCCGTTCCGGTCTGAATGGTGCTTCCGTGCCATGCTACCCACTGTCTGATCACGCTGCCTCTGTGTTTCTCGTGTTTGTGAGTCGTCGTAACGTGCCATATCCCTGTGCCTTTTGGACACTGGGATACAGAGGGTCAACCCTTTGCAGTTCGAAACCTTTATTCCCCTTGTGTCCGTTCTGCTCTGAAACTAAAAAAAGTGAAGCTCAAGTAAAAGAAGTTTACTTATTCTTTTAAAGAATGGTGCCATCTTGAATTTTGGCACCATTCTGGGAAAGGCCCCCTTTTGCCAGTAATTTCAAATTGCTGAGGGGGGGGGGGGCACTTGCTGAGAAGTTTACGATAGTCCCTGCCGTCGGTGCTCATACTGCTGTAGGCAGAGCAAAAGGGCGGCATGCTGATGCTAACACTTCTTTTAGACGAAATTATCTCTGCAGTAGCAGTTCTTTAAAGCAAAGAAAGCTATAAAGGCAAAAGCTATAAAGAAAGAAATTTATTTCGGGTGACGCCTGTGATCAGTCAACAAAATGTCCTTATCTCAAGTGGTCACTTCAAAGGGTCCCTGCAACACTTTTTGAACATACTCAGAACTCACTGCAGATCAGTAGTCGAGGCTCTCGCGAACATGTGAGACAAATAATAGCGCATCACGGTGCACACAATTTGCACTGTCATTTCACACAGAGCTGGAAATGGCTCGCTTTTCTTTCGACAAACTGAAATGGACACGGCCAATAGCCGATTTCATGATTGCGAACGCATCCTCGGTAAAGTTTATACGGACTAGTAAAAAAAGTGCAGCGAGTGAGTACGCACTATACCACGCAACCTAAACATTAACTGTAGGACCAAAGCTCAATGTTGGCTTTAACCCTTAGGACACTGGGATACAGTGTCCAAAGGGATACCCTTTGCAGTTCGAAACCTTTATTCCCCTTCCGTCCGTTCCGGTCGGAAACTAAAAAAAAAAGTAAAGCTCAAGTAAAAAAAGTTTACTTATTCTTTTAGAGATGGCACATAATGCAGCGAGAAAACGCGCACTTGAACCAACCATGAAAGAGCTTGCCCAGCAGTGCCCGTAACGGACTGCTGCGGCCGTGTTCTGTTGTAGGGAAGGGGCCCAACAACAGACCAGAAAGGGTTAAAAATTAGATAAAGATAACTTTTCCATTTGGAGCACAACATATCATTACTCTTTTATGCTTTCCTCTATGTGTACTATAATAAAAGCAAATAGAAAGCCCTCAGGACCTGTACAAACATGTTTTCGTCACAGTACACTTTTGCAAGTAAGAGAATCCAAGTTTCAATATTCCAGTGCAATGAAGTGTCACTTTAGTATATCCCATGCTGTAAGGAAATGAAATAAAGTATAAGAGTAAATGACTCACCAAGTACCTTTCAAATCCTTGATGCTTTTCAACACACATCTTGTAAAGGCGGCAAGATGAAGGGAAATGAGTAAAGTAGAGCTTCAAGGGAGTGTAGCTATGACGATTGGAGCCATACAACCTTCGTAACTGTGATGACAGTTTGTTCAGCTCCTGTAAAAAAAAAATTTAACTTAACATGCATGCATAGTCAAAAGCCAGGTTATTTACTCGACAATAACAGAAGAAGCTCATTTTGCCGATGTAGGGTCCTGTTGTTTGTTTTTTGGGAATGTTCACACATTCTTCATTGCATAAAGGGTTACACATTGAGTAATGTACACAGGTGGGAGCTTATAGCTCCTGTAGTTGTTGAAGGGGCTTCTAGACTACATAATTTTTAATAAACATAATGAGCATGTGAAGAAGAAAAACCATAAATTCTAGGCATGTGTGAATATTCGAGCACTTCGAATATTAAAACAAATATTACGATATTCGAATTTGCTTCGACACGAATTTAAATTACTCAAAATTTCGAAGTATTCGAAATGAATGAATAGACATTTATAAACTGCATGTAACCCCCCTGTAAAGGTGGTTTCACTGTAGTGGAGGGGTGCTATACCGTGAATACACCTATCCAGGGAAAATCTGCACTGCCGTGAAGCCCCATTTCAAGGTTAAATGAACATATTACCCTCACATCGATTCATCATTTTTTAAGTTTAAAAGCTTGTTATACTGGCTTATATGCTACAAGTATAATAAATTTTAAAACATAACATATTTTACGGGTTATCACTTGCATTCTACCAAAAGTCAAATCCTGCTACTATGCAAAGTTGCTTTAGTAATAATAATATCTGGCGTTTAACGTCCCAAAACCACGATATGATTATGAGGAACGCCGTAGAGGAGGGCTCCGGAAATTTCGACCACCTGGGGTTCTTTAACATGCACCTAAATCTAAGTACACGGGCCTCAAACATTTTTGCCTCCATGAAAAATGCAGCCGCCGCGGCCAGGATTCGATCCCGTGACCTTCGGGTCTCAAAGTTGCTTTCACTTTAAACCAAAAAGAATGACATTTGCACATGCCTTGTTTCAATTTTAAAAAATATTGTGCAGGTTAGCTGGGTCATGACAAATATGCTTATTTTTCTTTATAATATGCAATATATACTATTCGAATTCCATTTGAAATTATTCAACCAAATCACTATTCACTTTGAATTTACTGCGAACCTAAAATTTACTATTCGCACAAGCCTAATAAATTCCCTATTTTTGCACAGCAAAAAAAATTTCATAAAAATCGTGTTCAACCTGATTCTTGCCCTTTGATTGAGGATAAGAATATAAATGTTGGACATGTGTGAGCAAGCAGTCAAGATATTATAGCATATGTTATTCGTGTATAAGTATGATATAGGCTTCCATTTCAGTAAACACTTATACACATTGTTTAAAACGACTTGACGAGTTTTCTCAGTATGAGCCAGGTTTAGAAACCTAAATTGGGCTAAATCTGACGGTAACATAAGGCACATCTTAGTTGCTTCCATCAAACACTTCTAAATAAAACTGTTCAGTTACCAAGTAAAACACCCACTTAAAAATTTTGTTTCAAAGCAAACATGAGTCAAATCCTGCACCTGCTTGAGTTGAAGTGAGCCAGATCCACTTTTAACCAATGTGTGTCTTCCATAAACACCTTGTGACCAAAACGACCACCAACACAGCCACCCCCAATCCATTTTATGTTTGGCCAGTTGCCTTGCTACCATGCTTTTGTTCCAAGGCAATGTATTTAAAATGAATGACAGAGATGAAGAGGCTGAGGATAAGTTGGTTCTAAAAATAAGTTATACTAAGCTGCACCATATAGACCTAGCAAAGAACATAGGCCTTGCCAAGCACATGCATGACAAATATATCAGACATGTGCTTTCATGAATGAAAAATAAAAAAATATTGCCAGAGAGAAAATAGAAAAATTACACCATCTCCCACTAAAGGGAACCATGTGGGGATGCGAAGCAGCGCATGGGCCGACTTAAGGTTCCGTTCATCACGGGCACCTTGCCCGATGTTAACGCGTCCTTGCAAGTGGAGCACACCGTGAATTCACTGTAGTTACTGTTGCTGTTTGCCATCACGTGATTGCTGAGAGAGTGTAAGGAGGAGAGGCTAAGCATCTTACCCTGCCCCTTACACAGGCCCGAACGCGCTAGCGCGTGCCAGCACACATGGTTTTGTCTGCGTTACGCCAAGCTAGCACAGCATACGACAGCTCGGGCCCCTAAAGTGCTCTGCACGTATCATCATCAAGGCGGTTGAAGAACAAGAGGAAGAAGACTACTCCTTGGCGCGAGCGCGCGCTCAGATGGCTATGCTACACTCACAGCGGCGCGGCTGCATCACGTAGGAGAAGAGGCTGCGCCGCGGCTGCAGCGCATGGTGGAGAGGAGAGAAGGCGACCGAACACCTGCGTAAAGGAGGAGAGTGGGAGAAAGAGCAGGCGCATGCGCAGTGCAGCGCGGACGTCACCGCCGGACACAGCCCCAACCAAAAGCTGCTTCGCATCTAATAACTTCCAAAGGCTATTTCATTTTGATATTTTGTACGCCTGGCCCTGTCAAGTGATGAAGGTCTCTACAAAACTCAAGTTCCCATCATAACCATTGGCGACATCAACGACTATCAGGACTATCAGCCACTCATCTCATCTAACAAAGGATGGTACTTAGAAAAGAGCACTTATGTGGTTAATTTTGTCACACAGCATTGCAAAACCATACATGTGGTGCCATAGAGATATTTTTTGCGGTAACAAGCTAAAATAAAATATTCAAATTAGACCGAGCCAATCCCAATATGTGATATTTCTATAAGCGCAAAATACAACATTTACTTCTAGATACCGGCGCCAATGGGCAGCGGGCTCTGCTTAGTACAAAGAGCAAACCAGCAAAAGTTCTGAACCTCGAGGTGCACAAGCAGGGACATCCTACCCTAAAGCTTTAACTGATGGCTTGGCCAAAGATGGCGTGCAGCAGAGCACTGCACGGGTCGATGCTGACCCGAAAAGAAAAGCCTCGGCTTAACCTGGCCCGCAGTCCAAAATGTTTTCCGGTGGGTCCGGGCCAGGCCTCGGCCCACTTATTGAAGGGCCTAGGCACATGCGAATGTTATGCATTTGATTGTCGAAGGCACTTTGTGCAAAGCTGAAATGACACGTGTGAAGAGCTGGCTCTTAGTGTGCCTCAGCACAGAAAAATAAAAACAGATTATGTTCAAAGTTTTTTTTTTTTTAAAAAAAAAGTGTTTCCATGCAAGGAAATATAAATTGTACAAAAAAACATGCTTCAGATCATTTCTTTGTTCTTTGTACAACACCCACGAGCGCCAGTATACAGCAAACGCAATTCGCCTCTTACATGTTCCTGTGCTGCGCCCTCTGCCGTTTTGGTACAGTTTTTGTAGGGGCCAAGACAACTGGTATCGCCAGACCGAAAGCCTCCGAATTCAAGAAGAGTTTCGAGACTTTTTCGCATGTGCCGTGACATTGTGAAAAACGCATATTTTAATACAGCTGGGTATGCATTCCAAAACGGGAGGATCTGCTTGAAGCTGGAGAACCTGGACAGCCTCCTGTTTTGTACAAAAACATGTAGATTTCTGCCTTTTGCTAGCCTTTGAAAAGTCCTATTGCTATCGTTTTCGGGTGCAGTCTTTTTGTGTCACTGCATGCTATTTTAAGCGCATTTTTCATCTTCATTTCATAAAAAAGGGAGGAACCTTTTATCCGGGATAACCTGGAGCATTGAGTGTGACAGCTTGATTATATTATTTATATTGCACATTATATGACTACATTTTGTGTCACAGTTACAATATTGTCATGGGGATCACGAATACACAAGAGAGACAGAAGCGAGTATATTTGCAATATTTAGAAGTAACTGTGCCACTGAATGGCTGCCAGCATCTTGTACGGCATTCCAGCTTCTTCTCTATCTTTTCGTCTCCAATGGCGTGCTCATGCACAGTGCCTCATAACATCACCCCTGGTGGACAGAGCATCGTCATGGAACCTCCTGTACTTGGCGACAACTTTTCTTGACAGCACTGTGGAAGCTACAGAACCAAAGCGCATGCCTGCTACCGTGCCAAGAATTAGTATACAAGTTTGCTGATAATTTTCTCATTTGCCTTGCTGAAATAAATGCTGCTATATTTATTATGAGACTCAAACAGTTGTCGTAAACAAAATACAGCTATTGTTCACTTTGCAGAATGCTTTCCTTTTCTTTCCATTTCTTAGACAGCACCACCTTTTCAGCACGCCCGTTTTCCAAAGTAAACATGGCGGCCATGACGTAGTGTTCTCCAAGAAAAATATACTCGTAAAATGACACTAAAATGTACACTGAACAATCGAAATATCTCTCCCATTCACATTTTTCGTGTGCATGTTTTTCTATACGCCTTCACGATGCGAGTGAGCAAAACCGAAATCAGCCACAAGCTGCCATACTACTTGCGGAGCAACACGCATGTGCGAAAGCCCCGCCTCCGTAGCCTTCGCTCCACTATCAAGATAAGTGCCGCCGAGTATAGTCATTCAGGACTGGCAATGTAGTAGCGCTTTAGGCGCGACACATGAACGACATCAATAGGTGGTGTAGCAGAAGACGAGTGCGGATGGACGGGAGTGATGAGGTAGTACACAATGGTGACCTTGCGGAGCACTTAGTAGGGCCCTGTGTATCGAGGGAGGAGCTTCTCGCACAAGCCTTCGTGTCGATACGGCGTCCAGAGTAAGACAAGAGATTCAGGAGGGTAGTCAACGTCACGGTGCCAGTTATTGTAGCGCGCTTTTTGTAAGGCCTGAGAAGCACAGAGCCTAGTGTGGGTGATTCAGTGAGTCGCACGGGCTTGAGAAGCGACATCCTGAGCATACACGGTTGGTACGACGGTATCAGAAGGAAGAAGCATTTAGAATGGGAACGTAGGGTTGCAACCGTACAGAAGAAAGAACGGTGAATAGCCGGCGGTGTCATGCCTGGACGAATCGTATGCAAAAGTAACGTAGGGTAGGGTTGCATCCCAATCGCAGTGGTCAGCAGAGAAGTACATTGACAACATATCCGTGAGAGTTCGGTTGAGGTGCTCGGTAAGACCATTAGTCTGTGGATGGCAGGCTGTAGTAAGTTGATGTTGGGTAGAGTAGCTACGAAGGATTTCGTCGATGACTCTTGCAAGGAAGCAGCGGCCACAATCCGTAAGAAGCTGGCGTGGAGCCCCGGGCCAAAGAATGACGTCATTAGGGAGAAAGTCCGTGTCATCTGTAACTATATGAACAATCTACATATCATCTGCTTTTGCTTCCTGCTCACAATGCATAACCCTAAAGGTGCCATGACACGAATTTTCTATCATAATCCGTGTTATGTGGGTTAATCCTTCTTCGTTCACAAACAAGCTGGCAAAATTTTAGCGCATTTGGTCGAGCACTTCATTTATAATTAAATATTTTATAAAGACGCGAGCAGACTCAGAGTCAGGCAACATTGGTGCACTCGCAAGCCGTGACGTAACAAGCTGCTTTCTGCAAGAGCGTCTGCATTCCGGCGAACAATTTTGTTTTCTGGTCAGCTGCGCGAGCAATCAAGCCATTTCAGTTTTCTTCAGTTTGGCACTGAAATTGAATAATTTGCAGCGGCTGAAACTGGTAGAAGACAACGGCGCTGCTCCATGCAGCACATGACGTCGCACGTGCCATGGCAAAATGGCAGTCGCCGGTGGTGGGCGGGGTTTATAGCAGGATACTTCTAGGGCTTATTTTGTACTGAAATATTCTTGTACAATGCATTTTTCATATATACATATATAGGCACAATAGACCCTCTACTTCTATTTTTCGCTGAAAACCGTAAATTGTTGGGTGACCGTGTCATGAACCCTTTAAGGGGAGATGCGGGTCGAAGACACTTTTTTTTTTAATATTCACCCTAGAGCAATGAAACTTGGGGTGTTTGTAGGGATTTTTATGCTGATTACAAATATATAATTAGTTTTCTTGGAAGTTGCATACTTTTAGTTCTGCAACATGACAAAATGAAAAACTTAAGCCTCTTGCCCCCCCCCCCTCTTTTCAGACCTAAACTTCAATAATTTTTTACAATTGATAGTTCATAATGTTTCAAATAAAGTGTGGAATGCAAATAACTAATTAGGAAGTCCATACAAAATATGTACTAGACGGGAAAAATTTTAACGTGGGAAGTTGATATTTCTCCTACCCTAGTAAAAGTTTACGTAACTTTTGTTTATTATATAATAAGAATATTGAAACTTAAACAAGATAACTGCATTTTTTGTACTTTGGAAAAAATTTGGGAAAAATTTCATGCAGATCTGAGCACCAGAAGCACCCGAAAAAGGAGAGGCACCTTGACAAAATGGCAAAATTTGTGTTTTGAGAAAAACGAGTTTTAAAGTCAAAATTGCATGTTTATTTATCAAAGATGTCATTGAATGCGGCGAAATTTGTACACAAGAAAGAACAATCCTCCTTGTAGTGGCCACTGCCATTAAAATGCGCCAGCACCATAGGTTTGGCCCTCACGGCTCTTTCGAGCTGACTCCTCGACAAGAGTTTTTCTTCTCCAGCGCACGCCGACGAGCCCTTGCTTCTCCTGTGTTAGTTTTTGAGACATTTTTTTCTGGGAGGCACTCACATATTCGAATGCCCCAGCAAACTCGTCGGACGCATCGGCGTCACTGCCACTACGCCTTGCGGCAGCAGACGATCTTTTCGTGGTTTGAGTGTTCGGCTTTGATTTGCGCTGGCGTGCTCGAAATTTGTGCGCTGTGTGAAACTTCACAGGCCGGTGACCACGCTTCCTACGGCTTTCTTCATCCATAACGGATAAGCACTCGAGAAAAGCGTTGTTCAGCTGCGCTGCTTGACGAGACACGGATCCTGCAAGTAGGCTTCACAGCACACACAGGCGCGCAGCGGCCAATGGCGGCTTCCGATCCGTACCACGTGATTTAAAGCCAGTCGCGGCGCTCGAAAAAGGCGGCAAAAGCGTGCTTCTCTTTATTATTTCTTGCACTGCAGCAGTGCGGGAAACCGTCGTTATTTGAAGAGTGAGGCTCGGCTCTTCGCCTCATGCGGTCGAAAATGGCGAGCGGCGGCGCATTTTCAGCGGCAAGGTGCTCGAAGATGACACACTTTCGGTCTTTTGACAGCCACCTTGTGCTCTTTAGACGCAATTTTAAAGCATTTCCAGTTGAGTCTCGACATAGATTTTTTTTTTTTTTTTTTCAGAACAGTAGAGGTACTAATCTTAGCAAAACAGGTGAAAACAAAACATCGATAATTTTTGTGCGTTTTTCGACCCGCATCTCCCCTTAAGCTTCTTTATCTTGCTGAAACAATCTATTCAAGAGCCTCTTTTAATATTTTCATAATTGTTATGGTTTTCAATGTGAAATGTAGACAACAGCATTAAGGAGCATACCCTGGGTTTACTTCTATCAGACTTTTCATTTTAGTTGTAAAATTTGTTTTAAAAGCTTTTTTTACTATGTTGTATTATCACTACACTTTTATTGCAATGACTTTTCGTGTACTGCATAAGCAACATCTCCTTTATATTCCAGGGTACTACTGCCGAAACCATGATATTATTATGAGACATGTTGTAGTGGGGACCGGATTAATTTCAGCCCCCTGAAGTTCTTTAATGAGCACTTGTATCCTTCCATTTTGCCCCATCAAAATGCAGCCACTGTTGCTGAGAACCGAACACACATCCTAGAGCTTAGCAGCACAACAGCTTAACCCTTTGAGACGCTATGTACACAATTGTGCACACCACTTGTTTTTGCTATTTGTGTCGACTAGGGGCTTAGAAAGAGCACGATACATTGTGCTTTGGATAAATTGAACCTACTGCATAATAAATTTGTCTTCATTTAACTTCATTTCGCAGTGCACTGTTGCATATGATCACTTTGCTGAAGGCACTACCACGTTGACGAGTTTTTCGACGTGCTGCTTCCCGCGACCCACGTCAAAAGTATAATTTTTCTTTGTTCAGCATGGAGATAACCAAAAACGAATTCGCACTATATTACTAGCCTGAGATTCCATTCTATTTATGCAAAAACACAGCATGAATGGCTTCAGAATAAATAGATATTTAATTACAGATTAATTAGGAATTACTACTATAACACAATAAATTAAGGTATTCCAACATTATTTTTGTTGCAATATAATATCGAGTGCCTTGAAATAGCATTGTATCGATTTGACGCATTTACAGACAGTTTTTCATAGGCGGCGTCTGAAAGGGTTAAGGGGGTACTGACAAGAAAATTTTCAGTTGCCGTTTTTTATCGTCAAACGAAAAGCCAAGCCCTCAAGAGCCTAAAGATGTACTGGCAAGTGTGAGTACACCCTGAAAAATTATTTAAATGTTTTTAAAAGGTAGTTCCGGCTCCTACTGTATCCTGACATCACGATACAGTTGAGTTTCTCGTCAAGTGCTTGTGCAAGACATTGTTATGTTTCCACGAGAATTCTGCTCAGTGGCTTTGTTGGTGACACACAAGTGGCCATTTCATATGTTTTGGTACCTGATGTCATCACAACTAGCCATACTGGTGGGTGAAGTCACCAGAATTGATATTGTAGCCTGACGTTATGCTAGTGTCGACGTCAGTAGGTGACCTATGCAAAAACTGACTTTAATGTCAAAATAAAGTACGTGTAAAGTAAAGTAAAGTAAAGTAAGTGTGTTGTTTGTAAAATAAGTGTGTTGTTTGTGTCAGTGTTTTGTCAGTGTGTTGTATTTTCGCCCGTGGCGTGGTTAAGCCTGTTTTGCTTCTCCCGCCGCCTTTGGGAGCGGGCGTTGTACTGCATTTGTGGTGTTGCCGCAGGCAATAAAGTGTTGCGGATCTCGAGAGCAGTACTGTGTACTTGCCGCCCTGCGCTCAGTGCCTTTGTTGCGCTCAAACGCACGTGTGCTGCGGCGCGCTAGTTCACGCGAGGCGACAGCAAACGCGGCCCTGTGGCTCGCTAAGTCCGAACCCACGCTAGTGGCCGTACTCCTGTGAGATACGTGCACACCACAGTTTACTGTCTTACTGTCAGCTATCAAGACAGAAGACATGACACAAGTGATCTGCTACAGCCTTCTGTCTTTAGGAAAAGGCATGCACATACCTTATCACTCATGTGTTCTGTGTGCCCCATATCAATGCATATGCATGGAGCAGGCACTCCAGAAGCTGCTGAAGAGTCACGGTTGAGTGCCTCATCCTGAACCGGTCTTACAGGCATTTGCCGCTGACCTGAAATAGTGACATACAAGTTCACCTCACACCCAAACACAAAATTTGATCATAAGTTTTCTGCATTTTCTAGTTGGTACGAGACGTTTAGCTGGTGTCAACAAAGCTTCTCTAACTGAACCTCACCAAGAACAGCCTGACCATAAGAGGGGACGAGGGTCTTAAAACAGCAAGAAATCAAAACAAATGTCAATTTAGGGAAATCGCAATGTCGAAGAATTTATAGTCCAAATTATGCTCTGGAAAAATATTATTATATGGCAAGATAACCTTTCTTTTTCTCCCCGGCTCAAGAGATAAAAGTTGCAAATGTTCTCAAAACTTGAAACGCGATTTTCTCGGCTTGTGTGTCTGCCTTACGAAAGGTTTGAGGAAGTTTCTATGAACAGATTTAAACAAACTTGGTATCATTCACTTCAGCAACAATTGAACTGCAGGCTAAAGCTTTCCTTTTTATCACAACATTGATGTTATTGCAAGTATTTGATAAGTACCAGCTAATTACTGGAAGCTAATTTTTACCTTCCAAGTGTGAAAATTATTTCTGATAAAAGAAATAGCTATTTTGACATCTAATTTGTTTTAGCCTGTGTGGTGGACCTTTTAGAAAAACCACATAGTTCTGATAAGTAACTTTTTGTATTGTAAATCACCATAACGACCCATAAGAAATTACCTAATTAAAAAGTGAAAATTTGTCATTACTTCTTTCCTAAATAAATAATTCTGCTTGCAGATTTCAAATCTCAAATTAATGATGCACATGTATGCCAATTTTCATTAAGCTAGGATAAGATAATAAATAAAACAATTTTTTAAGACCCTCATCCCCCTTAAACATAACAAGAAGGCAAAGAAGACAATAGTGCGGACCAGTCCCCAAGGCATAAACCGAACCCACAATATCTCAATTACAGGAAAGACGCTCTACGCTATGCCACAAGCTCAGCACCACCGGTACGAGCCAGAAGGCACTCCAGCCAGTTGCGAGGCATGTCAACTGCGAAAGGATTCTGAAGATCAAAAATAAATAGGACCAAAGCATGGCTTATCACTAACTTTGGCAGCAGTGCGAATAATGATGATCGCATGACCAAAAGAGGAGGAAGTGGACCTGCTGGACAAAGTAAACAAAGGCAATGAAATTTATAAAAAACTGCACCATAGTGATAAAAGTACAATGAATATCAACAAAAAGAACTCCCATATGTGATGTCTATAAAGTGCTGCAGCAAAAGTGGGCTCATTTGGAATGTCAAGGAGCATGTCAAATTGTAATAATAATAATAATATCTGGGGTTTAACGTCCCAAAACCACAATATGATTATGAGAGACGCCGTAGTGGAGGGCTCCGGAAATTTCGACCACCTGGGGTTCTTTCACGTGCACTTAAATCTAAGTACACGGGCCTCAGACATTTTCGCCTCCATCGAAAATGCAGCCGCCGCGGCCGGGATTCGATCCCACGACCTTCGGGTCAGCAGTCGAGCGCCATAAACACTAGACCGCCGTGGCGAGCGCATGTCAAATTGTAATGCAAGGCATCTGTATAAGGCACTGCCCAAGAACAAGCCAAAGCCACAGGACCCATGTAAGATCAAGTTTTTTTTCATAAAATCTGCAGCAGCGGCTCAGTGGTAACAGTGTTGAGCTGCTGAGCATGAAGATGCGAGTTCACGTCCCAATGGCAGATTGCACTCAAATAAGCATAGAATGTAGGAATGCTCATGCTGATGCTGCGGATCCAAATCAAAGGAACCAAGATGATCAAACTGATCCCGAGCACGATACCACGGTATCCCTCATAGACCCCCAGTAGCTTCAAAACATGGAACCCTGCAGTCTAATTGAATCTTTCCTTCTTTAAAGCTACAGCCACAAACCATCAGCTGAGCCGTTTCACATCAACACTGGATCAGCAGTGCAAAAAAAAAGCGATATTTCTAGGTGTAGTTGAGGTTTCTATTAGATCAACACAACTGCCTCCTCAAAATGTCCATAACAGAAATCATGGGTTATCTGCACAGGGATAGAAATAAGACGTATTTTAATGAGACTCAGCATGGCATGAAATAATAAGCATCTTACCCTCAGACATTGACTTGGCACCACAACCTCCCAGTTCCTTTGCTGCAGCTAATCTGCTTTTCCGAGCCAGTTTCTTTTCCCGCCGCTTCGCCTTCCGGGCAGCAACTACCCTCTCATATCGTGCAAGTTTCCTGGCTGCATTTTTCTGCAATGCACAAAAACAATGTTAGGTGTTTTCAGTCTATGCAGGCAATTGGACTAGAGCTTCCCAGGCATTCATATTAACCCTTTCCCTACCGAAGACGAGCTGAGCTCGTCCACACGGTTTGTACCACACTCACGGAAGACGAGCAGGCATCGTCCACCCTAACAAGCATTTGGGGGCGCCACAGTTTACCTACCCTGATTCATTTTGCTGCGTTCTTTCTGGAATCAACAGATGGCACAATAAAAAATTTTAAAACGTGCTCAAAGCACGAGAAAAAACTTGATTCCAGTGACCGGAATTAGAAAATGGCGTCCTCCTTTGTCTACGAGCAGCGCGTGCATGCAGGCAACAGCTCCGAAAAGAAAAAAAAATAACCCAAATTCGCTTATTTGCCGAAGTTTTGTGAAATGAAGAATTTGAGTTCTCCTGCAAGTGTGGCAGCGACTACACGTAGCAGCAGTTTCTCCAAATCATCGGATTCGGATGACGAGCACATCTCGACATATCGGCAGCAGACGCCGTTAGATGTAAGCAAACCCTCACCGGCACGTCCAAGGTTTGTTTTCACGGAGTCGCTTGTCCCTGCACTTCATATCTTTTTCATTTCAAAGAGACAATTTCTGCCCCAAAAACTGGAGAGGGAAGAGCACTTTCCCAGGTGCAGTGCAGTGAAGCTAACTGTCTGCATATTAAAAAAAAATATTTTGCGTGTATCTCGTGAATGAAGTGCCTTTGAATAATTTTTTTAGTTGTTTCAAGACACGTAGAATCAAACATGCAAATTTAAAAAATCAGTAATTTTGTATTGTTTTTGGTCAAAAATCTCGGTAGGGAAAGGGTTAACCTGAAACATGGAATAACTACCAGCAAGAACCAAAGCAGTCAATGTTAAATTGGCTGTAGTCTCTCCAGAGAGAGATTTGCTCTAACCAGGAAAAAATTATGGAGAAAGGAACAAGCACATGAAGGGATTTAGGTACATGGGTGCTTAACTTTACGGTCAACCGAGGTGGAACAATAAGGGATGTCTGCTCTGGAGCCAACGGCTCAACAAGGACGTTTGTCTTCATCAGGGAAAACAACTTCTGCATAACATAAAGCACAAGATTCAATTGAGGGACACAAGCAAGTAGACTTTCTGGCGTGGAAATTACATGTACATTTCTGTTTGCAAGATCTGTACAAGTTTTCCACGGTGCAACACCCAGCGTTTGATGATGAATGAGGAAGAAATGTGATAAATGCGTACATCTTCATATATTCACAGCATGTTGGACACCTTGAGGTGCTGTACAATGTTGAACCAGTCAGCGAAATGTCAGTATCACTCACGTTCATCAAAATATTGGTGCCTTCGACTGTGTCATGCGTGGCTTATAGCTCACATACTAAGATGTCCAGATATTCTGTCCTGTATCATCAAGTAGCATGAACTTGAGGGTGCATTAAACACTTAAAGGGGCCATGACACGGTCACCCAACAATTTGCGGTTTTCAGCGAAAAATAGAAGTAGAGGGTCTATTATACCTATACATATTTAAAAATTGGCCTGCAAAAGAATGTTTCAGTGGAAAATGAGCCGTAGAAGTCGCCAGCTCTAAAACCTGCCCACAGCCAGCAACTGCAATTTTGCCATGGCGTGTGTGACATCATCTGCTACACGGAGCGGCGCCGTAGTTTTCTGCCAATGTTTCAGCTGCTGAAAATCGTTCAATGTCAATGCCAAGCTGAAGAAAGATGAAATAGCTTGATTGAACGCGCAGATGGCAGCGTAACAAAATCGTTCGCCGAAATACCGATGCTCACAAAGCAAGCGGCTCGTCACGTCACGGCTCGCGAGTGCATCAGTGTTGCCCGACTCTCGGGCCGCTCGCGTGTTTAAAAAAATACTCAATTATAAATTAAGTGCTCAACCAAATGCGCTAAAATTTTGCCAGCTTGTTTGCGAATGCACAAGGATTAACCGACATAACACAGATTATGATCAAAAATTGGGTGTCATGGCCCCTTCAAAGGAGTACTGACACAAAATTTCGAAGGCGAGATAACTTGTGGGATAGATTTGTTTTGACACACATGCATCGTCTATGAAATATCAACGGATAGCATAGTCTAGAACAACTTTAAAATCATGTTTAAAGTGCGTATCGTGCCACTCCATGCGAAACGCACCTTTGGTTTTCGTGTTAACAACCAACCGCCGCCTGCGTCACAAAATTGTGTTGGCTGCCATAATCCTTGCGGGCACATTCTTTTAGCAGACCTTTTCAATGGAAATAAGGGGGAGACTTGCATGAGAGTACAAAGGCTGATGTCCTTGTCTTGGCAGTGCATTTCTGGGGGGGGGGGGGGGGGGTCACGTATATTTACGTCTCAGAGGGCATTGTAGCAGCACCCAGGAAGCCTTCATTGAAAAGAGTTGTCAATGCGGTGCTCATGTGCATGCGGTTTTGTGTGCTCATGTAGCCAGCTATGTTTATATGAAAACCACCCTGGGTCCCGCCTCCCTCGGTGCTCTTTGAAACAGAAACTGTGACTGGGCGCTATAAAACCATCTCCAAATAATTAAACGTCGCACGTTGGAGCAAGCAAGATTTCCAGCCGTGATAAGTGGGTTGTTAACTACTTATTGCAACAGAAAAAAACAAGATGCAAAGTTTTGGTGTCAGTGCTCCTTTAAAGGAGATGCAGCGTCTTTGTGAGTATGCAACAGCACCTTTGTGACAGGTGCAGTTGCGTACTCAGAATGGGATGAATTTAACAATAAAGGTAGGAGAAAACAGGGCCACCAGTGCACAAGATGCTATTTTTCAGACTACAGCGAGGCACTTCAGTGAGCTTAATGACCTTCTGTTAACCAGATCTCATAGTGACCATACACTCATGGTGTTATAGGAGTTGCCAGTACACAATAACAAGTCTTTCTATCAGGGGCATAGCCAGAAACTTTTTTCAAGGCGGTCGGGTTCAATCATACTTATGTTTGTATGTTTGTGTTTGTATGTGTGCTTGTATATATACACATGCAAAATTGAAAAATTTCGGGGGAGATTTGAAACCCCCCATCACTGGCCCCCTGGCTACAGCAGTGATTTCTACCACTGTTGAATATGAAGAATACAGTGTTATCCACCTGGAAGTTCCTCTCTAAGCTGATGTTCATGGCACCATAAATTCTGGGGTTTGAAGTGTTAAAACCACGATATGATTATAATGGCATGCCATTGTGGAAGATTCCCAATTTCAACCACCTGAGCTTGTTTTATGTGCACCTAAGCCGAAAGTTACCATGGCTAGTCACCATATATTTATAAACAATGCTATATGCTGCCAATGGAAGTGGTTATATGCACGAAAATTGGCAAAGTTACATAAGTATTGCTACTTTGCCAGTGTCAGTGATTAGTCTGTGTCACTGGGGGGCCAGTAACCTATGCCCTGCCGCTTCGCGGTTCTCACTATTTTGCCACTCTACCAATGACGTCATACGTGACATTTTCGTTCAGGCCGCATGACCATGAGCTGTCTGTGTGCAAATAGACTCTCCCCTTCACGATGGGGCACAAGTTTAGCCAGCACGTCGCTGCCGGCCGTGGCAGTAGTGATGCTAGCAAAATAGAACTGTGAAGCGGCAGGGCATAGGTTACTGGCCCACCCAGTGACACTGGCAAAGTAGCATTACTTAGGCAACTTTGCCAATCGTCATGCATATAACCACTTCTGGTGTCAGCGCACTCTGTAGTGCATATAATATTGTTCTATATTTATTGTGTGTGAATGCACTTCAGTAACAATGCAAGATAACAAAAACGTCCCTTCATTCATGGCGCACGAAAAAAAAAAACAGTTACAACAGCGAATAACACTTTCCCAGTGAGAATTACGAGCCCGCAGTAGCTTACCGACAATGCTTGTGGCTCAGCAGCAGGCACGTCCCTCTTTTGCAACTCATCAGCACCATTACCATCTGTAGGAAACAACGGATATTCACGGTTCGGGGTCGTGGTCTCCATGGTGTCCGCTGAAGAGCTGAAATTCAAGTGGTAAAATGAACTTATCAATGAACACTAAGTGAATATGATGCACAAAGGAAATAGTATTTTTTTACCGCCAGTACTAAACGGATTAAACAAGTTCATGGTAATAAATGCTTTTTTTTTTTTTGCCCTTTCACGTTGTTGAAAACTGAACGCCCAGCTCAAGGCCTCGCACCATCCGCGAAGAGTTCAACCAATAAATAAGTATAAAGGCCTGTAATTGCAGTGATCAAAACAACGTCAGTCGTTTACTACTGTACGCGAAACAGACATCCCATTAGTAAACCCGAGCACGATTGACCAAATAGACGCAGGCCGCATACAGAGCGTGGGAGGACTAAATATGCACGACTATTTGAGTGACAAACTACAACATTATGTCCGCTGTTACCTTGAAGCTCCGATATTGCCAAAAACCATGCCGACCACGAGGAGCTAAGCTAAGCACGCCATGAGTTGTTTTGAAAATAAAATGGATTGGATTGTCTTGCCCCTCAGAACAGCTATGCGTTTTTTAAGAAGCAGTTTCGGTTTCAGGTTTCAGCCACTCATGCATGACGTCACAAAGCGTCAACAAAAGCTGCCTGGGGTGCTATCGCGGAACGATTCTATTTTTTATTCCAATGCTTTTCGTGCATTTCGCGCTTGGCCATTGGTCAGAACGACGGTCCGTCCGCGTTATCAACGCGATCAGCCAGCCGCGAGTGGTGGATGATAAGAATAGCATAGAATATGGCATAGAATCGGAAATAGCATCGTTCCGCGATTGCACCCCAGGAATGCTATGTCACGCTGAAAGCGCACATGCCGTTCGTGACCAGTAAGTTCCGGGCACGCGGCGATAATGCAAGGAAAGCAAGGCAAAAATAAATTGACGCTTATTGCTGTGGGACAAAAAGAGGCCCTTTTTACTCGATCTTTTCTGTGAGTGTACACACTCGAAAAAATAGAGCATTTGGGGTGTATTTCGTGGGGAGTACCTCGCGCACTTTCCTCGCGTTATCACCGCGGTCCAGACACAATTCTCGGTCACAAACGCGCTATCAGCGTGTCATAATTGTTGATACAGAAAACGCGAGTATTTGGGGACAGGAGCGTAGGCGGAAATTTTTTCGGAGGGGGGAGGGGGGGGGGCACCTCCTTGATCTGTAGTGGGGGCCGGCCAGGCTGATGTGGTCAAGTGTCATTTTCTGCTCTATATGCTATACCAAAAAATTTCGGGGGGGGGGGGGAGACACGGGCGCATTGTGCCCTCAACCCCTCCCCCCCCCGCGGCAGTATTTCTGCCCCACATCTATAATCGCCATCCACCTCGCGTACTTTCCTCGCGTTATCACCGCGGTCCCGGCACTTCCCGGTCACCAACGGCGCGCGCGCTAGCTATCAGTGTCACATAGCATTCTTGATATAGAAAAAATCGAGTATTTAGGGAGTATTTCTGCGCCACTACTAATATCGTCATCCACCTCGCGTACTTTCCTTGCGTTATCACCGCGGTCCCGGCACTTTCCGGTCACGAAGTTCGCGCGCGCGTTATCAGCGTGACATAGCATTCTTGATAGGAAAGTGACGAGAGCCGGGTGTTCAAGAAAAGAAACGCGAGCAAGCCAAATGACGACTATTGCTGTGTGGCAGAAATACACCCCCCCCCCCCCCCAAATACTCGATTTTTTCTTAGAGTGTATAAACGACATCCATCTCGCGTACTTTCCTCGCGTTATCGCCGTGGTCCCGGCACTTCCCGGTCACCAACGGCGCGCACGCGCTATCAGTGTGACATAGCATTCTTGATATAGAAAGAATCGAGTATTTGGGGTGTATTTCTGCTCCACAACTATATAATGGTCATCCACCTCGCGTACTTTTCTTCGCGTTATCACCGCCGTCTCGGCACTTCCCGCGGTCACAAACGGCGTGTGCGCTACCAGAGTGACATATAGCATTCTTGATATAGAAAAAATCGAGTATTTGGGGAGTATTTCTACCCCACAACTATAATCGTCATCCACCTCGCGTACTTTCCTCGTGTTATCACTGCGGTCCCGGCACTTCCCGGTCACAAACGGCGTGTGCGCTATCAACGTGACATGGCATTCTTGATATGAAAATGACGAGAGGCGGGTTTTCAAGAAAGGAAGCGCTAGCAAGCCAGATGACGACGATTACTGTTGTGTGGCTGAAATACTCCCCAAATACTCGATTTTTTCTTACATACTAAAAAACTTGAGCCCCCAGTGTGGGCTCACACCTACACTGAGGGATTGGCCTGTAATTGATTATATGAATCTGTCAAAGTACATTGAGTATTAATCACTGATAAACAGAAAAGATAAGCAAACGCAAAAAAAGGAAAGAGTGCAATAACTGTTTATTCGTACATTCAGAACAGACACTTTAATCGTTGTCCAGAATAAAAATATAATTATAAAATAAATAAAATGAGGCCCAACTTTGGTGCTCATCTGTTTCGTTCGAGCTGTGTGCCAGAAAACCGCCATATCAAACTTTTCTTTCTCTGTGAAGCATAAAACTCAGGGGCAGCCACTGCGGCGCTTCTTCTTGTAGACTTCTTGTAGAATGCTCCTGATTTTTCCAACCATATTCTGCTTCGGCGCGCCTTGATTCAAATTTCGTCACTTCCTTGTCACACGCAGTTCCAGCCTTACGTAACAGAGACGCCGCGTCTTCTGAATGCCGGGCGCGATCAATTTCGTTTCGCCCTTGAAATTCGATTCTGAATATCTCGAACTACGTGCAACTTTCGTGATTACTAAAAAATGGGTACGACATAAATTGGCCCACACTACGACCTTCTAGTATAAATAAACAACTGCCCTCAAGTCAATAATTTAAAAAGTTAATTAATGGTTTTTTGTTAATTCAGTGTCATTTTAGTTGAGGCAAAGTAGTTCCGTCTCGACTTAAGGTATACGTGTGCGAAAACGACTGGAGCGAAGCTGTCATATAATTTTTATCAAAAATCTGTGTTGTCTCAAAAAAAAAAACACCCTGTATATTCGTTCAGTATACGGCAAAACAGCCACTGTCATCTGATCGCAACGATCGCACAGTTTCTTATCGAGTGATATGCACGTGCATGTGCACGTTATCATGCTAGGTTTCCACTTTGCTGCTAGTCGTACTCCTTACGTATCTCTTTTCTCTTTCATTTGAACAAAATTTTTCTAAAAATCGCTTGTGAAATAAAGCACAAATGAGTCATTTGAGTGGATCATAGGAAGACACGGACTCGTATGCCAAACAGAATTGACCGTTTATACATTAAATGTATGCGGTAATTAATTTCTACCAGTGACTTGTTGAAACTACAGATTTGAAAACATGTCGCGTTGAACTGCTATTTGCCGAGCAGAATTACATCCGGAGACCACGATCTATTTTGAGATACCCGCCGCCTAAATGTGCTAAGTTATTGTTGGCGTTCCAGTTACAACAGCCCCAAACTCTTTGAGCTGGTAAACCTTTGGAGCTGCTAAGCTTTTTTTTTATATGTTATCTAGAACACTAATATTCCCCTAGCCCATTAAGGTTTCAGTATTATTGATGCTACCATCTACTCCTCTTTCTTAAATGACGCCTCTAAAATACGAGGATTATTGAAAAAGTAAGGGCCGCTTGCTAATATTTAAATATTTCACATCAGAATAAAGATGTATTTCTGCAGCGCAATCTGTTAACTCTTCGCGAAGGTACTGAAGTTACTGTGCTGTCTCAGCAGTCGTCTGCTTGTCGGGGAATGCAAACGACAATGTCGGTGAAAATCGTTGCTCCCGCCTGTTGTGAAGTGCGAGCCGTAATTCGATTTTTGCATGCAAAAAAATCATCAGTTTCTCAAATTTATGGGTAGTTGTGCCTAGTTTATTGGCCTAAAGTGATGAGTGAAGGACGTACAAGTCAGAAAATGATGTCGAGACTTCACAAGTGGCAACACAACCGCTCGTTACTGGACTTCATACACGAAGCAAATTTATATGTGTATTTCTGAATAAATATTATGCCTAAGGGCAGACTTTCGAAAAAAAGAAGTGTGCATGACTAAGAGCGGAGTGGAAGGGCCAGAATCCAGACCAATGAAATTGTTCGACAAGTGGGCCGGGAATTGCGATTACATCGACGACGGACAGTTAGTCGTCTGTCGGATGGATTTCCTCTTGTCGGCCGCACTATACAATTAGCACAATTGTAACTGAAAAGTTAGGATATCACAAATAGTGTGAAGGTGAGTGCCAAAAATGCTTCCCGACCAACTCAAACAGCAAAGAATTCCCAGGCGGTGAACTTCTATGCAGAGGGACTAAAGAAACTGGTGCAGCGGTATGAAAAGTGCTTAGAAGTTAACGGTGATTATGTGGAAAAGTGAAGTAGGTTTGTGCTAAACTAATCCGTCGAACAAAAATTTTTATTAACGACTATTTATTTTTTGGGGACCAAACGGCCCTTACTTTTTGAATAGCCCTCATACATTCACTGCAGTTAATATTAAACGGCAATAAAACACGCTGTAATGCGAATACGCCTAAATCTGGGCTTAGTATTCACGTGTGAAATGAAGAAAAGCGGCACAAGGTCCAGCTATCCGCAGGACAGTCCTTCTGTGTGTGTGTGTGTGTGTGGTTAATGAGAACTAACAGACATTACTGGCAAGGAAAGTATAGTGGATGTTATTTGTACTGATTAGGATATAAATGTGAAGAAAGTAAAGTGGACGAAAAGATAAGTTGCCGCCGGCAGGGACTGAACCTGTGACCTTCGAATAACGCGTCCGATGCTCTACCCCTGAGCTACGGCGGCGGTCCTCTCCCCCCCCCCCCCCCCCGTCCACTTTATGGGGTATGCGTGTGTATTTAAACCTAGGAGTGTCAGTCAGCGCCGATCGCAGCCATAGCGGCGAGTGTGGAACACTTTTTCTGCCTGTTGGCGTCACGTAGCACGTGTGTGTGTGTGTGTGTGTGTGTGTGTGTGTGTGTGTGTGTGTGTGTGTGTGTGTGTGTGTGTGTGTGTGTGTGTGTGTGTGTGTGTGTGTGTGTGTGTGTGTGTGTGTGTGTGTGTGTGTGTGGTGTGTGTGTGTGTGGTGTGTGTGTGTGTGTGTGTGTGTGTGTGTGTGTGTGTGTGTGTGTGTGTGTGTGTGTGTGTGTGTGTGTGTGTGTGTGTGTGTGTGTGTGTGTGTGTGTGTGTGTGGTGTGTGTGTGTGTGTGTGTGTGTGTGTGTGTGTGTGTGTGTGTGGTGTGTGTGTGTGTGTGTGTGTGTGTGTGTGTGTGTGTGTGTGTGTGTGTGTGTGTGTGTGTGTGTGTGTGTGTGTGTGTGTGTGTGTGTGTGTGTGTGTGTGGTGTGTGTGTGTGTGTGTGTGTGTGTGTGTGTGTGTGTGTGTGTGTGTGTGTGTGTGTGTGTGTGTGTGTGTGTGTGTGTGTGTGTGTGTGTGTGTGTGTGTGTGTGTGGTTTTCTTTTTATTTCGTCATGGACCTGCTTGGTATAGCGGTACCAAACGCGTTTTGCTACCGTGAAATGTTCGCGAAAAAAAGAAGTTTGACGAGAAGAACAAACATTGTTGTGCGGGTGTTTTCGAAGCTATTCAAAAATACCCTCGCTATAAACATACATCTTCGCCCGCAGGGACTCAATAACTACTCGCAGCGATTCACTCTTTGGTCTTTATGAATCCTTTTTTGATGTCTCGTAATTTTTGAGGGTGACACTAATTTCGAGATACGCGTTCCCTAAGTTTGCGACGAAATGCATTGGTGATAGTACTCTGTTATAACTCGAATGCAAAAAAAAAAAAGGTTTTGTTAATCAAGCAACTGGAACAACAGTGTTTTTTATCCCGATTGGGGCTGCCCTCGTCTGAAAACTGCATGGTGCTAGTTCCAAAATTCGTTGCAATTAAAGTGGATGTGCCGTGTGAAAGTGCTGATTTAATCGTATCGCACATAGCTATACCTACATGCGAGAGTAATTAGCTCAAAAGTTTATTAGTGATATCTGTGAATGACTCAGTTATACACTTTGATTACCCTATTTTGAGTGAAAGCAATGCCGAACATGACGCCGAAGTCCAGAGCGTAGATACCGATGAGGTTAGAAACGCCCTACAATGCATGTCACGCGGAAAAGTGACTGGAGGACACGGCATAACAACTGGATTCATCAAAGATGGAGAAGACTTTATATTTATTAAAACTTCAAATGTACCAGCGAGTTGAAAAGACACCAGAATTTTAGATACACAAAAAGTGAGACGTGAGAGACCTGAAGAAATACAGGCCGATCGGCCTTCTTTCAGCATTATACGAGATATTCACGAAGTCAATTTCGAACAGCGTAAGAGCCATATGCTTGACTTTGGTCCACCGAGCGAACAAGCTGGCTTCGGGAAACGGTATACTCTACCAATCACCCTCATGCGATTAATCAAATAATTGAGAAATCAGCCGAATACAAAATACATGGCATTCATAGATTACGAAAAGGCATTCGACTCAATAGGGATGCCAGCGGTGCTGGAGAAATTGCGTCGGCAAGGAGTACTTGATACATGCGTGAATACCATTGCCAGTATATACGGAGATTCCACAGTTACTCTGCTCCTACTCAAGCAAAGCAGGAAAATCCCCATCGAGAAAGGTGCGCGATAAGGAGATACATTTTCTCCATTGTTATTCACTGCATGTCTAGAAGAAGTATTTAAACGGCTATATATTGGGAAGAAATAAAGATTAACAAAGAATATATTAGCAATTTACGGTTTGCAGACATCGTACTCTTCAGCAATGACAACAACGAATTGCAAAATAATTAACACCTAAACAGAGAAAGCGTCAAAGTAGGGTTGAAGATGAATATGCAAAATAGAAAAATAATGCTAGTTAATTTGTATGTGGTCCGGCGAGAGAGCGAGAGTTCGTGATAGACATACGTACCCTAGAATCAGTAGGACAGTATAGATATTTAGGTCAATATCTAGCCATTTCCGAAATCTAAGCAAATAAGCTGCGATCACATCAGTATGCACATGAAACAATCGAAATATTGAGTAGTGTGAAAATACTGGGAATTACCTTCACACAAAATATGCTTTGGGATGTACACATCGAATCGGTTTTAGGCAAGTTATCTCGTGTGGTCGGTATGATGGCGTGTCACAGATTTATATTACCTTTTAAAATAAAGCTGCTTGTTTACAGTACACTATTTTTTCTACCTTATATTATTCTTTTTTTGGTATGGGGTACGACGACATATACCAATCTTGAAAGATTTCACATCTTGCAGAAAAAGTTTGTACGATCACTTTTTAATGTGCCATATAATTCCCATACTTCAGATTTATTTTTGAAAGCAAATATCATCCGCGTGTTTAACCTTTATAATTATAAGTTAAGTCTAGCGTTCAAACGAGAGATAAAAGAAAACTTAGAGTTTTTCCATGAGTTATCTAACCTTGCCAAAAACACGCATTCATATGGCACTCGTTACATAGAACAGTGAAAAGGGGTCACTGTGCGGACAAATTATTCTATGCAGATAATATTGTTACGGGAAGAAAAGGGCGTTGAAGGTTATATTTACAAGGTATATACAGAGGACAAAGCCAGGCATACAAGATGGAGCCAAGTCCGCGCGGAATCAGGGAACGTCGTCCTCTTTCATCGCGTCTCCCTCTTCATCTTCGGTAGCGCTTCGTAGCATCATCCCCGGCGGCGAAGGCACCGACCCGGTGCTTGATTGGTCCGAGTGATACCGCTTGAGTCGAGTGACGTGAACAATTTCAGGGGGTCGCGCTATGGTAGTGTCCAGAGGCTTGACTTCGTACGTGACGTCGGTGACTTGGCGCACGACACGGTGTGGACCAGAGTACGGAGAAGTCAGCTTCTCGCACAGGCCAACTCGCCGTGACGGCGTCCAAAGAAGGACCATGTCACCAGGATTGAAGTGGATATCGCGGTGGCGGGCGTCGTAGATGCGTCGTTGTTTTGCCTGTGAAGTGCTAAGACGAAGGCGGGCAACCTCGCGTGCCTCTGCAGCTCTTCAAAGCTTCTTCAAAGCGTCGGCATTCATTAATGACGTCGTCCACTGTCGACGAGTTGCGGAAAACCAGGAGAGTGAACGCATCATCCGCGATTCCTTTGAGGATATGCGCAACCTTTTCAGCCTCGGCCATCCTGTCGTCAACTTTGCGGCAGAGCGCGAGTACATCTTGAATGTACGTGATGTAGGACTCTGTACAGGTCTGAAGTCGGCACGCGAGTTCTTTCTGTGCAGCGCGACGGCGCCCAATGGGCTTGCCGAACAGATCAATGAGTTTTTGTTTGCACACGTCCCAACTCGTGATCTCTTGCTCGTGGTTGCAGAACCAAACTTTCGCCGTGCCCTCAAGGTAAAAAAAATTCGGCAGATTCCACGTACCGTGGGAGTCGATGGCATGCGAAGCATGGGGCGGGTAGGTGACTGTGGCGTAACTTGTTTTACTGAGCGAGACGTTACAAAATTACGCTAAAGATTTGTGTAAATTTTATACGCGCACATATATATGTTGAAGAGCCACATATGTGTTATATAACCAGTTGTTTACGGCTGGGTAATGCTGCCAATGGCAACGTGGGTATTGCCAACACCAGAAGCGGTAAGCTGATATGTAGTGCTTATACGTGTCCCGAGAACGCACGCACGTTTCACGAACCCGTGTGCATGTGTGCAAGAAGTTCTTGACAGTTCTTGAACAAGGGCATCATCAGCGTGATCAGTGAGTACCAGCAGCTGGTCATGATTTGTTATAGGATCCGGTCGTGATCGTGGTGACGAGGGGTCCATGTGTAGTGAAGTATGTCGTATAGTAGATATTCGTCGATGCCTCGGTCATTTCGTCGCCAAATTGTCTGTCGACAGAGCCGGCGACATGTCGGAACCTGAAGCCACCCTTCGCGTTGGTGAGGTATAGGCCGTCGAGGCTGTTAGGCCAGGATAGTGCTACGTAGACCAAAATCAGTGGATGATGTTTGTCGTATTCGTAGACTACCTGGGCGTATGTTGCCTACGTAGCCTAGTCTACAAAGCGGCTGTCAATCAATCTGGCATCATCCTCGCTCAGCATGAGGCCGTCGCCCAGCCTCGTAAGAAATGAAGAGGACACTGC
Source organism: Rhipicephalus sanguineus (assembly GCF_013339695.2). Taxonomy (NCBI): domain Eukaryota; kingdom Metazoa; phylum Arthropoda; class Arachnida; order Ixodida; family Ixodidae; genus Rhipicephalus; species Rhipicephalus sanguineus. The sequence continues at coordinate 189,278,095 of NC_051176.1, forward strand.
GTCGTTCTGGTGGACGAAGTGCACTTTACGGTGCGGTGATGTGGATATAATATGTAACTTTCGTTAATGTATTCCTCCAGGGTCGAGCAATGGTTCAATATAGCCTGCTGAATCGTAGGAATACAAATGTAACGTTTATTAGACTGCTGTAAAAGCGGAGCCAACAATGGAACCACAGACGTTAATCTGATATGACGCCTGTATCGTAGGAGTACATATGTAGTGTTCATTGCTTCCCAGTAAAATGAAATAGCAAGCACCACAACCACAATTGAACTTGCGCCGACATTACGCCTGCATTCGCTGTTTTTCCAAACCAGTTTATAGACCTGGCGTGGCTCAGTGGTAGAATACCTGATTGCCACGCAGAATGCTTGGGTTCGATTCCTGCTGAGATCCCAATTTTCATTCTTTCCATTCGTTGAGTCAACGCTGCCGATGTTGGTTTTCCTTAACGCTCTAGCATTTAAGTTATCAATGTCTGTTCTCGCCGTTCCTGGGTAGATATAAACTGTCAATCACCTGTGGCGCATACCCGTACACCGCGGCCCGTGGTAAACGGGTATGTGCCACACGTGTCTAGTGGAAGGAGTTTGACGACGCACGGGACAAGATTTTAACGTTATTCATGTGATGACCCGGTAATCATATTTGTCAAATCCTCTTACCCTCCCTTGCAAATTTTGGTTTACACCAAGTTATGGAGGCCATCATGAGAACACCCAGACGTAGGCGGCTAGATAGATAGATAGATAGATAGATAGATATAGATAGATAGATAGATACGTAGATAGAAACGCTCAAAGTGCGAGAGGTTCGCAAAGAAATGCTTCGCATTTAATAGAATATTGGCCAGCATGAGCGTCGGGTCCCAGTTGTACAGTGCGCTCACCCGTTCGTAGAGCTGAAGCCGATCCTCGACGTCAGTGTTGTCCGTGCCAGAAAATGTGCCTGGGTCACGCGGTTGTGTCAGGACGACGGTGCGGTTAGTAGCGGCTGGTTGCCGCGCTGTTGGTTGCGGCGTGGTTGATCGAGGCACGGTCGTTGAAGTTTCCGACTCCTCATTCTCGTCGTGAGCAGGCATCGCAGAGGCAGCCAAGGAGCGTCCGCTGCGGAGAAGCGTCGTGAATGCTGAAGCTGGGAGAACCCGCACTCTCCACCAAAATGTTACGGGGAGAAAAAGGCGTTGAAGGTTATATTTACAAGGTATATACAGAGGAGAAAGCCAGGCATACAAGATGGAGCCAAGTCCGCGCGGTCATGATGATGATGATGATGTGCCTCTAAATCAGGGAACGTCGTCCTCTTTCATTACGTTTCCCTCTTCATCTTCGGTAGCGCTTCGTAGCAATATCATACACACTACCAACCCTTTTAAATTTATCTCATAAATTACACATTGAATGGCAAATAATTTCTGCCCGAACACTGCGCGAACATTTCATCAATCCATGCTCACATAGTAAATAAGAGTAATATCTTGCTTTCTTCACTCTTTCTTACTGATGTGACTGTTTTTTTCGTATGAAACTGTATAAATTGTTTGGATATATCTGTATTCTGAAAGTGCGTTCTGTATGATTTTCTTTTCTTTTTGTGAATGTGTGCTATCGCTGCCTGCATTGTAGAGGTGGCTGCGGGCCTCTGTCAAGTTGCTTGTGTTTCAAGCAACTTTTACCCGCAGTCTCCTCCATTGTTGATGGAAACAAAGAAGTTATTATTAAATAACAGGAGAGCCTACTCGTGTAAAAGAAATTCAAGGAAGAATAAGGATGGGCTGGTGTGCTTACGGTAGACATTCTCAACTCATGACCGACAACTTACCCCTGTCACTATAGTGAAAAGCGTACAAACATTGAATTTTGCCAGTTTTAGCATATGGCGAAGAAGCCTGGAGAATAATACAAAAAACTCGAGAGGAAGTTAAGGACCACACAGCGTGTGATGGAACGAAAAAACGCCAGGCCTGCGCGGAAAGCGCAGCACAGTCACAGCGAAAGCTGGAAGAGCAGCATTTGTAGAGCCCGTTATAAACTCTCTCAGTGTGGCTACTAATACAAGTACATTAGCAACGTACCCACTACGCCACAAATCAAATTTTTGGGGAAGTTGGGAAGCACCCACCACGACATTATTCGTTATTCTGCGGAGAAGCGAGGTACCATCTGTGAGGCATTATGTGCACTTTGTTATTGCGATGGTTGACGATGATGAATAATTATGGCTGAGCCCTTTGTAATGGGTTGGCAGCTTTAAACGACCCACTAGTTACGTAATTCATATTGTGTGACGCCCGGTCGTTATTTAACTGCCCTACCATGCTTTATAACTTACGTTAACCGGAGAAACGGAGAGCGAGAGAGAGAAGGAATTAACTTTATTGAGAGCCTAAGGAAATGGATAATGGGAGCCTTATGGGCTTCCTTGGCAAACAATAGAAGTGCACTTGCCAAGAATCCTCTACTCTATAAATCATCATAATTTTTGTGAAGTAGGCAAGCAGCCACTATGCAATTTTCCGTCATTCTGCGGAGAACCGTGGTACTCGCTAAACACCTGTAAAGCATTATGTGCACTTTGTTGATGCTGTGGCTGATGACGATGAAGAATTATCGCAGAGGCCTTTGTAATGGGTTGGAAACACTCAACAACCCACTCGTTGCGCAGTTCAGTTTGCATTGTGTGACGCCCGGTTACAGAATTCGCGTTTGTGTGACGCCTGGTTGTTATTTTCTCTTCTACCACACTACATTACATATGTTAATGTGGTTCCTTCCCGACATGAAGCCTGTATAGGGTCTTTTTGCAACGCAGTTTCAAGCACCGGCATGGCCCTGGGGTAGAACACTGGGCTCCCACGCAGAGGGCCCATGTTCGAACCTCGTTCCATCCTGGAAATTTTTTCTTATTTCCTTTTTCTTTAATTTCATGCGATAGTGGTTACGGACACCGGCGGCGGCGGCGGCGGCGGACAACTACGGCGCCAAAAACGGCCGTTGAAATGATCTCATAACAGCTTTCGCTGTAAAATGATGAGACAGGAAGACAGCACAGCGGATCCCAGAAAATACAGGGGTAGATAAAGCCCCGCCCCAACAAGTGCGGAGCGCCTGCCATTCATCTGTGGAAGGAAATTCGTGCTAGGTGGTTTCCGTTCTAACCTTAAGTACTTTTTCGCTGGTAATATAAATACTATACGCATACTAATAATTAAAAGTTCGTCGTCCCTATTTAACATATTACCTTTGGCTGAGCACTGATGTCGCAATCATTGCTGAAATTGAGCAGGAAGTTCAAGTGTTCGACCGAAAACCAGCGACACGAGCATGCATGTACAAGGGAAAATAACATACATGAATTACGCGAAAGGCGTTTGACGTCGCGGAAATGAGCAAATGCGATTGGATTAAGGCATCTATATGCAAAATTGTCTCTGGGTGGGACAGCGACGGCTGTTGGAAGGAGCTTAAATTTATTCTTAGGTCTTAACCGACTATAGTAGATATTAAGAGCAAAAAAAAATGGACCTGGGCAGGTCATGTCATGAGAAGGACGGATAACCGATGGTCAGTCAATTAGAGCGTCAGGAAGGAAACCAAGAGAAGAGAGACGCGGCCGGACGGCAAAGGGTTAGGTGAAGCGACAATATTAAGAAAATTGCAGGCATAAAATAGAGTCAACCCATTTTGTCTTTCGCTATAGCGAAGGACAGTATGGTTGGGAGATCATCGGGAGAGGCCTCCGTCCTAAAGTAGACATAAAGTTGGAGGCGACGATGATGATGCTGCTCTGATTTTCATTGTAAGTAGTGTGTGCATATTCAGGAATTTCAAGTATAGCCACTAAACTTTGGGCTTTATACAACACGGTACTTTTTTTTAGTTTTCATAAGTAACTATAAAATAAAGGACCTTTAACAACGACGACCCTGCGTACAAAGGGAAGCAAAACGGTGAGCTCGTTAAAAAATATCAGGAAGGTCCCACGCTTTGAGCAAACCAATTTTATGCGAAGCAGTCAGCGAGTAGCAGCCTACGCCGGATTTTTTGCTTTGACCAAGCGTTACGAAGTATATTGAAGTCTTTGCGTGAATTGTGTAGTTTCGCGCGTATCGTGGGCTCACCAGGAACGCCAAGTACACTGCCGCGTACAGGGTAGCTCATGGACTATATTTAACGTTGGCACTCACGTTAGAGCAGAAACGCTGTGTTTATCGCGAGGAAGCTTGCACGCTATACGGTGCGATGATGTGCATATGAGAAGTAGCTGTTTCAGGCGCATTCGCGCAACGCTTAATTATAGCTTGCGGAGCCATATGTGCGCGTATATGTAATGTTTATTACATTGATATAAAGTGGACAGCCACCACTGCAACCACGATTGGCGTTGTCCTGACATGACGCTTGTGTAGCGTCTTTTTGAGAAGCAGTTTGAAGCACTGGCGTGGATCTGTGGTATAGAATACTTGACTTTCATGCAGAAGGCCGGGGTTCGACTCCGGCTCGAGAAAAGATTTTATTTATTCTTTACTTTCATCGAAACATTTCACCCATCGACAACGCCGCCGACGCCAGCACAGCAAGCGACAGGGGGTCCTTCACTTCACTGTGTTATGATTTCCAAAGACTGCGTTCATATACGCTCTGAATCAGGTCCTCCTATGTAGATAGATAGATAGATAGATAGATAGATAGATAGATAGATAGATAGATAGATAGATAGATAGATAGATAGATAGATAGATAGATAGATAGATAGATAGATAGATAGATAGATAGATAGATAGATAGATAGAAACGGTCAAAGCGCCTTTAGTTCACTAAAAAATGCTTCGCATTAAAAAGAGAGAGAGATAGCAACCTGGCCTCCTACCTTTGGTTGAAATGAAAACCTATCTAGGCTCAAGTTAAAGGGGTCATGAACCACTTTTCCAAGTAATGATCTAATGGCCTCAGTATCGGAGTGTACTGCCTCCCGAATCGATTGCCGCAAAAATTTCTCGAATCCGTCAAGAATCAGCGAAGTTACGGGGGTTTGGCGCACGCTCTCAGCGCTTTCTCTCTTTTCTCGTGTCGGCGAGCGCACTGGAAGCTAGACAGGGAGGGATGGCATGGGGGAAAGAAGTTACGCCAGCGCGTGTCATGAAACGCGATCGCTCTCCCGCTGTGATTCGCTTGCGCGAGTGCGGCTACCGTGTACTGAGGAGTGCGGCGCCGGCAAGTGGCGGCACCCCGCGGCAAGAAGCGCATCTGATCCGAACGCCGCTCTCGATTTACGTCGGCTATCGGCCAATAAGCATGCTATGTCTCTTGCGACGTACAGCGGACAGACGCCCCGCCCACCGACGAGAGTGAGAACCGGCCTCTGTTTGAAAAGAGGGTGCCTGGGGAAACGGCAACTTCGCGCTCCGCTTGTGGCCATTACGCGGCGCGCACGACTGTAATATTTGGCAGAGCAGTTCATAGCCGTGTCAGCTTTCCGCAGGATGTGTTTTTTCAATCAGCCCAAGGGGTGCTTCATGACCCCTTTAAAGCTAGGTGTTCTGGATCCGGCAGTACCTTTGCGTAGCACAGCCGCGGTATCCGATACAATTTCTTTGGAAGAGGCGCTCAGATGGAACGATTGTTGGTCCATGGAGGATGTTGTCGGGTTACGCGTACCACTGGTAACACTGCCATCATCGGTTACCCCTCTATACACTTACGTCAATCTGAAGAGCTTGTTCGGTTATCTCAATTTACATTTACTTGGCGCAAGAAGAATAAGGGGAAACGAGGGGCAATTTTTTTTCAACTCCGTGAGGAAAAGAATGCAGCCGGAGATATCACGCAAAAAGTTAATTGTCGTTGCTAATTAAAATGTACAAACAATAACTTGCCACAGGTGAGAGCCGAACTCTCACCTTCCGCCTTTTGTGTGCGGTTCTTCATCATCAACCTGCCGGGCGAACGGCATGTTTCATTGTTGCATTTCATTTCCCTACAGATATCAACATGCTGAATAAGAAATGGCTGCGCGTACAGAATATTGGTAATACCTTTATTTTATATTGACTACACATAATAACACCGAGCGCTATTTAATTTGGTGTATACTGCAAAAGAATGATATGATGTCCCGTTTTATTCCAGATGTGTCGGTAAATGGCAGCGCTACAGAGGCGCTGACCGACCCTTATCCTGCAGTAATATCGTCTTAAATCGCAGTCGCTCCCCAACGGAACGCGCGTGCGAGAATGTCGAAAGCACGGTCACAAAGCGGGCGAGGTGACCCCACGCTCGACCAGCGGGAAATAACGAAACCCCCGAAGAAATATTTCTGAGACTCGTTTGTATGCTGTATTATACTTCTAAAGAAAGAGAGAGAGAGCGCGTCGTTGACGGTACACGGCGTTTCTGTAAACGAAGCTTTAGCCCATTGTCAACAGAATTGACCGTTGCATAAGCCGTAGTGCACGCCAGGTCCAGAAAGACGCCGCTTATGACACCGCGGCCTTGCGCGGAACCAATCAGGCGCCCCATCCTCCTTAGGCAGTCATCGATAGACGCCTTGCGCCAGTGGCTTCGTGTCATTGTGTCCGTCGACACGATGGGATACTGGCCTGTCAGGAGAAGCTCATGGGAGCCCAGTCGGGAGCGCGCATCGCGGCACCCCGGTGTTTTGCAAGGCCGCGCGGTTGCAACCGACCGCAAGTGCACGAAGAGTCCGCACGGACTGCGCAACGTGTGGCATACATGGCCGCGTTGGCGGTGCCTCCTCCGCACACGTGCGGCACCCTTGGCGGCGGTCGACCGCGCGTCTCTGCATTATCGGCCGCTGCTGGGCATGCACGCGTTGCCGCCGACGCGTAATATACTTCGCAACAGGAGAAGAGCCGGAGTATGGGGGCGCTTTCTTTTCCCCTGTCTCCTTTGTCTGTCGGCCGTCTTTGTTCTGCGCTTCATTAGAGGAGCGCCCGCCTGTACAAGGCGTCGGGCGTGATACTGCCGCGTGCGTACGGCAGCGCGCCAATATCTGCAGCACCACCGGAGGTCCGCCTCTACGGAGACCAGTTGCGCGCAGCGGGAATCTCCGGCTGCAGTGCCGCACACCTAATTACGGATCGCCGGGTCACTGAAACCGGCAGCATTCTTTCTTTTTCTTTGTGCCGCGTTAGATTTGCACTCTTAATTGCGAGATGTTTATTTTTCCTTCCGCTATCGATGACAGGATCTCGTTTCCAAGCAGAACACTGCGTAGGTGCTGCCCTGGTTTACTAGCTCACCGTGCGTATGACGTAGTTGTACATGACGAAAGAACTATTCACGGAGTCGCGACAGAGTATACACAGTGTGTCTACTAAGTTTCGAGGCTGGCAACACTGCAAGATAACCAATGGAGCCACGAAGCGGCTATTGTCTGTAGCTTTTAGTGGCGAGTGTGCTGTGCATTGTGTGAAGAATTCGCGAAGTTGTGCGAATTTTGCGAGTTACAGTGATTTCAGTGAACAGCATTTCGTTCGTTCGTCAGGGATAGCAAAGTGGAGCAGAGAGTAGCCATTAAGTTTTGTGTAAAACTTGGCAAAACAGCCACGGAACCCGGGCATGATTGAAACTGCTTACAACACTGACGCTCTTTCTCGAGCGAACATTTTTGCATGGCATCGACGGTTTCGTGGGGGTCGGGAGGTAGAACTGTTGAAAATGTTGAATAACTGCGGGAAAAGCTGTCTGAAAACCGCTGTCAGTCGCTCAGGATGATAGTGCAGGGCCTACACATCAGAAAGGATAATTTCAGGAAGATCGTGGAACAAGACCTATAGAAAAGAGGAAGATTTGTTCCAAGTGTGTGCCCCACAGTCTGACAACAGAGCAAAAAGAAGACCGGGTATTTTCGTGTCAGGAGTGGGTTCAACTGGCAGAAAATGACCAGAATTGTTTTTTAAAAATGATAACTGGTCACTTTTCCATGCGTACGATCATGCTACAAAGGGACAACCAGCGGCATGGGTAGGGAAGAATTCCCCACGACCCCAAAAACTTCGCATCCAGAAGTTGTGTTGAAGACAATGCTTGTGGTGTTTTTTTGACTGGCAAGGTGTTGTGTACAGGCCCGTAGGCAGGAATTTTTTTCGAGGGGAGGGGGGGGCACTTGCTGAAAACCTTGACTTTTTTAGAAAAACACTTATTTTTATTACTTATTTTTGGTAAGAACACATACTTCACCAAAATTTCGGGGGGGGGGGGGGCACCGGCCCCCAACCCCCCCCCCCCTGGCTACGGGCCTGGTTGTGTATAATGAATTCCTTACAGAAAGACAAACTGTGAATGCTACAATGTGCAGAGGCATTTTATCACGCTTACTGCAGAGCATGCAACAGGCCTGGCAGGCAATGGTTCATTCGTGTGACTTGTTGCACGACAATGCAGCGTGCCGCAGAGCACTTGAAGTACATACATTTTTGGCAAAGAAACAGGTGACGTGTTTCAACCATCCGCCCTATTCACCTGACCTGGCCCCAGTGAACTATTTTCTTTTTCCAAAGTTAAAATGACGTTGAAAGGAAGACATTTATACTCAATTTCGGACATCCAGGCGGCTGTGACGAAGGAACTCCATAATGTCGGCGAAGAGGACTTCCAGAAAGGAATCCATAAACTGTACAGTCGTGCAGTTGCTTGTATACAACAAGGCGGGTCATATATTGAAGATTAACAGCTAATCAGGGCAAATCTTTTCTGCATTATTTTCTGGTGACGCCAGTCTCGAAATTTATAAAACAGGGTATATCCCCTTTCCCTCTACAGTAGCCCTATTAACTTTCGTAACGTCTGTTTCTTAGTGGCCGTAAGGAACAGGAAGGCGGTGTTCGGATTTATATTACACACTTTTGATGAGGTTACTGAATACTGCTTTTTTTTTGTTCTCGTTGAAACTACGCCATTTCCTCTGCATGAACGAACCTAACCATTTCAGGGTCAAGCAGCTGCCGCTGCAGGCGCTGGAGTCATTCGGCTACCAATGGTGGCTTTTTTTTTTTTTTTAGCAATCACGTCTTGCTTTATCTTTGAAAAACACTCACACTCACAGCCACTCATAGACGTCAACATTCACCCGCACTTACTCACACTAATATTGGTATCAACTAGCATTCATTCGCGCTCATAATAAGTCACACCCTCCATCATACTCGCACCGTAGAGAAGATGAAAGAATTAAGTAGGGGAAAGAGGAGAAAAGTGTGAATTTACTGGATACATTTAAAAGAACCTGCTGTTGGGCTAGTTGGTATAACTCGCCTTGGTGAAATACAGCATGATGGAAATTATGTTTTATGTTTTTCTTAAAATTAGGCGCTGGCCGGGAGGTATACGTATCAGGACCAGAGGGACACAAAGCGCGATGACAATAATCGCTGTCAGCCGCCCAATTAACTAACATTGAATACTGAACTTGTGACTGCAGCAAGCGGGCATGTTTGTATTGAAAAGTTAGAGGCACATCTTTTCTGCGAGCTGCTAGGTCACCTGTAAATGACGAGAAAAGCCTCATAGCCATCACGTATCAAGCCATCAGGCAATTGAACATGTATCAAGCACATGCATACAGTGAATAAAGACGCAACACAGCGAAGTATATATACATTAAGTGCGCGAATGAATCAGCGAGGGTGCTAATGGCCGATTAGTTCGAGTTGTGCAAGTGTATAGTCGGCGCGGGAAACGCGATCGAATATCAGGTGCTCCAATGAATGCCTTAAGTCACTGGGTATATCAATATCAGGTGCTCCAATGAATGCCTTCAGTCACTGGGCGTGTCTGGACGTGACAGCTGTATCGCGCCGCTCTTCGAGCAGCGTACGAATCAGTGCGACGCGCACTCGATTGCATATTAAGCGTGCCGTTACCTACGTACATTGGCTCATTCAGCGGTGCGTGACAAAAACGGCTACCGCACGATTCATGTCGCTTTCTGCACCCGCGTAATGCCACTCACTAATCGTAATGACGGTTCGGTGGACCGCGCACTCAGGCTTTAAGAACACAGTCCTCGGACGGCCGGTGATCACTCGCACCGTCGCAGAGAGTGTATTAGTAGGACAGGCGTCGTATGGACGGGTAGTGTGTCTGACGTCCATCAAAGCAGCGGCTCCGGGTTGGTAGCTGTGCGGACAGCGCCTGTGGCCCGGGGAGTTCGGCATTTGGGCGAGTCCAGCCGAGCGAGCGCGCGGTCTGCGCTCGGAAGCACCGAGCAAACACTAAACTGTCAGTAATGCAGGAGCCCTGCGCGCTCGCATTCGAAATAGGTCAGCAAATTCGGGGTGGTGGCTCGATGAGCATCCCCATGAAGCGGACCGCGGGATTAATGGCTGCGGCGACGCCCACTCAGGTCTCCCCGCGGCGCGCCCCCGGCCGTCTTGGCAGCAGTTGCTATTAATAGGGCCTCGCCCCCTCCCCCCTCAACACGGATCCCCCACTAGCCTAGGATGAGCCGATCGATTGGCCAGATCTGGAACGAAACCATTTGATGATGACGGTATATATGCAGTGCGCCATGAGTGCATGCAGGGGCAACGTCTGGCTTCTTGCGGACGGCAAGATGAGCTCGTCTCATCGAGGCAACGAGTTTGACTCACCGACACTCGTCCTTCCGCTGCCGCTTGCAAGAGCGCAGATGCTTGATTGAAATTATAATGAATTCTGGCGTTTATATGCACCAAGATCACACTCTGATGATTATATAGTGAGAGACTCTAGATTAAGTTGCACCACCTGGTGTACTTTAATATCCTCATAAATATAATGTACACGAGCTTTTTCTCTCTTTTTTTAATGCATTTCGCCCCCATATAAATGCGGCCGTCGTGCGGGGTATCGAACTCGTGTCCTTGTGGGTAGCAGCGCTACGCCACGGCCGCAAAGCCACCATGACGGGTCACGTGCTTTTGATGCACCCAGCAAGATCGGGCTGAAAACGTTTTTTTTTTCTTTCGGAGAGGAATAGGGGGAGGGGGGGTTGGAGTTAGAGTGATGAAATGAAGGAGAATTTTTGTTGTTTACCTGTCCTTGCATGTAAAGCAACGCTGAATAACAAAGGACGAAATACCAACGCTGCGGTGCCTGCCTAGTCTTCTGCATTGCCCTTTGTTGCTCGTCTGCGCAAGCGTGGAATACAAGCACGCTCAACGTGTCGCTCTTTCAAATCATATCACCTGTCCGCTACGCAGTTCTAACGGACGCAGGAGAACACCCAGTGTGTCTCCGTACGTATATAGTATTAGACAGAAAGCCTGCGCTGGCTCGAGATTGTTAATCCACATCCTTTTCCGTATATTAGCTATACTAAACGACTACTTGCTAAACATTCAACGTTTGCCAGAGTTAAGCTCTTTAAATGCACTTCGCTTTTCCTAAATTCTGCATTTCTTTTTCTTTCCCGTATGCCAGACACGGACGCACGCGTAAATATATGCTTGCGGCGAGCCGAATCAAAGCCTCGGTTGAAGGGGAGTTAGTGCGGGATGGGAACGCGCTGTGCGCGCTACTATCGGCGCATCTCTGCCGACAGGTGTTTCAAGAAGCCGAGGATGCAGCAGCTGGTGGCCCACCTCCCACAGACACTGCTGTCGGCGCACGCATCGCGCGGTGCAGTGCGTCGTTGAATAAAAGAATTGTGCCATCCTTTGAGTCTAGCGGCCTAATCCATGTAGCGGGCGTTTTCTTTTTTTAGGCGGTACAGAATTTGTAAATAATCGTATGCGACAAATAGCATAATTGTAGTCGTTCAGTTCCATTAACCTAATCAGTAAACATCATTTGAGCGGGAAATCCAAATACATTATCAGCTAGATAACTAACGAATATTCGCCAGTTCGCTTTCTCATTCTTACTTAGTGGAACATATATTGCAGTTTACAAATTCTAACCTGTGAGTTCTCAAAGGGTATACATTTCAACCGAATTTTGATCGACATCAGCTTCGAGACATTTATTCCAAAAGTGTGCGACGAAATACATCAGCGTTCCAGGTATACCTTCGTGCTTCAACGCGTAAAACGACGTTCAGTGAAATTAGAGCACGTGTAGAATAATAGTGCATTTTTGTGGCAGGTTTGGGGACGCATATTTCAATATCCATGCCTCCCTTAGATTACATTTCAAGCGGCTATGCCCCGCAAACTCAACGGCTAAGAGTATGTGTCGTAAAGTAATTGATTAGTAAGCCTTGTGAATTTCAGTCTATAATCGATTTTGTGTTTCATTTTTTTTTTGCGAATATCTGCTTGGAGTAATAGATTTAATGATAATAATAATAATAATAATAATAATAATAATAATAATAATAATAATAATAATAATAATAATAATAATAATAATAATAATAATAATAATAATAATAATAAGTACGAGAACTAGCACCCACGTGCACATTAATACCGATAGCTCGGCGTCACATTGTCCAGTTCTTCTGGCGCCGTGGTAGCACGGAAAAAGTAAATAACGCTGCAATTCAAGACATCACACGTCACGACGTCTAGTGGCAGAACTCACGGCTCTGACGAGTGAACTACAATTCATGTATTCTGATAGACCAAGCAAATGGGCCGTGTTTTCCTATTCAAAACCGGCGTTGCAGTTCATGCAGTGAGTTCTACGACGCGGGTCTGAAGACAACAGCTGACGAAATGGTCGGATTTCTCTAAGACGTCAAACAAAAGAGCCTTGAGATTGACTTTCAGCGGTGACCTGGTCACTGTGGTATCAGTGGCATTGATGCCGCGGATAACGCTATTCGAACACTAAGTACCAAGAGCACCACAGACGCTGCAAGGCAGCTTCGCCACTTTGCAAGCAGTCTTGTTTATGCAGTGGAACATATCAGATGTAAAGCGTACAAGACTTCACCAGCTGAATACTTCGCTGCATCGCTGACTTTCATCCGGGCTTCAACAACATAAAGCATATCGCTTCTCTGTCGGCTTTGGTCTGGAGCAATCACCTTTGTGGCGCCCTAGACTACGCTGACTGTAACGACCAACAGTTCTTAGTGCGATGTCTACGGCCGCAAATAAAGCATCGAATATTTAATCATTCTGTTACTGTCCCCGATTCGTATCAGAAAGACGATCACTCTCCAACGCACGGCGAAGACTGGAAGATCGGCCGCTTGTGGGCACCGTCCCCATCGCTCGTCGGCCCACAAGGCAGTGAAGGCTCTTTTGGCCTTCTTGCTGACGACTGGCCTGAGCGCTATAAGTGGTGCAGTAACGCGCGCATGCGCCAGTCAAAAGCACGTCCCCTCCACCCCCCTTTCTCATGATTATGTTCATTTTCCATTTCCAACAGCGCAGGGTAGTCAGTCAACCAGACGTTTATCTGGTCAACTTCCCTGGCTTCCATTCCGTTTCGGTCAGATATCTACCACAGGCGATATTTAAATATCCTGTATTGTCTAAAACGACAACAACAACAACAAAATATATCCCAGTGGCGTCGTAATAGAATGTAGTAACTAATCGTACGTTCTACGCTGATATATGGGCCGCCATATTCCCTTTATTTTTAACACGAAAGTGTTTTATGCCGGGGTCCACCAAGTACATCCGTCACGGATATGACGTTGATAAAATGGACGCCAACGGATGAGAAAGAAAAAAACCAAGAAAAAGATACCCCGCTGGGAATCGAACCCACGACGTTGCGGCCGCGACGGCAAGCGCCCGACGCTCTACCGACTAAGCCAACTCGGGAGATGCTAGGCACGGCGCGAACGCGCCTTATATCTTTCACACATTCTCTTTCGCGGCGGGCGGAGCGGGGCGGTGCCGCCGTCTGTGAGAGGTGGAAAGAAGTAATGCTTCACGATCGACACTTACTAGTGCTTACTCCGAGATTGCACGTGATATCGGAGGTCATGGTTAAAGCGTCTCGATACCAGAGAGGTAGACTGGCCGCGCTGGCGTCGCCGAGGCAGCCTTGACGCAGTTACGTTCTTTGCCTTTGGATTCGTGTTAGCGTGCGTCGGCTCATCGGAGTAGTGCAGCTTCCACGTACACGAACGGGATTTCTCTGCCGCCGACTGCTTCAAATGCGAGAGCACCGACTAACAAAACTGCTGCAATATGCGTTGCAGAAAGGACGCGATTTCGACGGGCGAATGTCGTGCCTTGGTGGAGCGAGAGCAGCGCCTGCGAGACAGAGGCCAGCGGGACGCACGCGTTTGCGGCTCAGGCTACGAACCTCTACCTCCCGCGTTGCTGAAGTGCAGTGTGTGTTATGTATGCATGAGCACAGGCGTCGGCTACCCATTACTAGAAAGCGCACACCGTGCCGTTTCTCTCCTTAATTGACGACGCTTTGAAGAAGTGCATACCGGGTACCAGTGTTGATTATGAGCTTGTTGATATCATCCTTACGCGCGATTCACGATTCGCTGTGTCCAAATATATGTTCACACCGTCAGCTACCTCAACGGTTTTATCATGATCATGGGCGTTAGTCGTCGCGATAGAGACATGCTCTCAACATGGGTGCATCCACGTCAAACGGTGCTATAGCTGCCAAACACGAATAGACATTGTACAAGCTCTCATATATCATAAGCACTACTTCTGTGAAGACACGTTTCACTTTCGTGTTATACCGATTCCTATGACGGAGGGATCAGCCATGTTTTTTAACACGAAAGTGTTTTATGCCGGGGTCCACCAAGTACATCCGTCACGGATATGACGTTGATAAAATGGACGCCAACGGGTGAGAAAGAAAAAAACCAAGAAAGAGATACCCTGCTGGGAATCGAACCCACGACGTTGCGGCCGCGACGGCAAGCGCCCGACGCACTACCGACTAAGCTAACTCGGGAGACACTTGACACGGCGCGAACGCGCCTTATATCTTCCACACACTCTCTTTCGCGGCGGTCGGAGCGGGGCGGTGCCGCCGTCTGTGAGATATGAAAAGAAGTAATGCTTCACGCTCGACACTTACTAGCGCTTACTCCGAGATTGCACGCGGTATCGGAGGTCATGGTTAAAGCGTCTCGATACCAGAGCGGTAGACTGGCCGCGCTGGCGTCGCCGAGGCACCCTTGACGCAGTTATGTTCTTTGCCTTTGGCTTCGTGTTAGCGTGCGTCGGCTCATCGGAGTAGTGCAGCTCCCACGTCCACCAACGGGATTTCTCCGCCGCCGACTGCTTCAATTGCGAGAGCACCGACTAACAAAACTGCTGCAATATGCGTTGCAGATAGGATGCGAGTTCGACGGGCGAATGTCGTGCCTTGGTGGAGCGAGAGCAGCGCCTGCGAGACAGAGGCCAGCGGGACGCACGCGTTTGCGGCTCAGGCTACGAACCTCTACCTCCCGTGTTGCTGAAGCGCAGTGTGTGTTATGTATGCATGAGCACAGGTGTCGGCTACCCTTTACCAGAAAGCGCACACCGTGCCGTTTCTCTCCTTAATTGACGACGCTTTGAAGAAGTGAATACCGGGTACCAATGTTGATTATGAGCTTGTTGATATCATCCTTACGCGGGATTCACGATTCGCTGTGTCCAAATATATGTTCACACCTTCAGCTACCATGCGCAACGGTTTAATCATGATCATGGGCGTTAGTCGTCGCGATATAGACATGCTGTCAACATGCGTGCATCCACGTCAAACGGTGCTATAGCTGCCAAACACGAATAGACATTGTACAAGCTCTCATATATCACTACACAGTAAGCAGTACTTCGGTGAAGACACGTGTCACTTTCGTGTTATACCGATTCCTATGACAGAGGGATCAGCCATGTTTTTTATTTTTTTTTTGACCCGATGATAATAGCTAGCCAAACCTCTTTAGCCTCTCAGGAGGCGTAACTTGACGTGGTGAGCGCCGACTGCCAGTGGTAACATCTATATGCAGCACCGCGTTAACATGCTATACTTTTTTTTTCGTTGTATATAGCAGGTGCCGCCCAGAGACTCTCGTCTCTCCCTCTTGGTCAACGGAGACTCTCAGTAAGCGAACTATCCCCTTACAAGCGGCAAAGTTCTTCCGGCGGCGATCGCCAGAAAAGTGCGAAAAGTCACCTATCTGGCCTTTTCGGCGGACGATCGTGCTGTCCGAAGCGTTCAACGCGCAGCGACGAACGTGATCCAATCCCCGTGAAAAATTACTCTGACCACCATGCTTTGAATTCGGATTCGACTGCTTGTAACGGCGGAACACTGCACTAAATGACACGAACAAGCTTCTGGCTGCCAACTAATTACGCATTATTATAGCACCTATTACCGCGTTTTCGGGAAAGTGTGGCCTCACACTGCGTTCACTTCAACTATGCATATACGGGAATGCAGTGTCCAACATAAAGAAATAAATAAATATGGTGACTGATTCGCGCGCTGCCGCCACTAAAGCTTCATAACGGTTACGGTTTTACGTCCGAAAACCACGATATAATTATGAGGGACGCCGTAGTGGAGGGCTCCGGAAATTTTGACCATCTGGTGTCCTTTAACGTGCACCTAGATCTAAGTACACGGGCCTCTAGCGTTTCGCCTCCATCGAAATGCGGCTGCCGCGGCCGGGATCCGATCCCGCAACCTTCGGGTCAGCAGTCGAGGCCACAACCGCTAGACCACCGCGGCGGGTACTAAGTTTCTAGCGAAGTGATATCAGACTCCATGCTGTCTAGCAAATTAAAAAAAAAAATCCGGCAGATCCCACGCACTGTGGGAATCGATGTAATGCGAGGCAGCCAGCAAGGAGCTGCATACATCGCCTTGTTTGTATTTGAGGCAAATGAAGTCATTCATGTCATGACATCTAGTTCACTATACATGTATATCGCTTGTTTGTCATGCATACATGCATGCGTGTATGTACAATATGGTATATACCATGCCAATGAAACGCATATTCTGGTACATATACAATGCATGATCTGTCATTTATGTTCGTCACGCACTGATGTGCCATACCAATTTTGGTATATATCCAGTTTAACGAAACAGCCGGAAGCGCACCAAGACAATGTCATGTAAATCACGCCCTACATGAAATGCATGTCATGATTGTCATGTTAACACCGGTAATTTATGGTCATCGTGCAGTCACGTCACGCAATACCACTTTTGGTGCATATCAAGCTAGCAAACCGGCCGCGAGCGCGCCTTAAGCGTGGCATGAAAGCCATTCCGTACATAACATGCATGTCATAATTTTCATATTACCACCTGTCATTTATGTTCGTCTTAGAGTCACGTCGGGCAATATCAATTTTGGAGTATATCATTCTAACGAACCGGCCGCGAGAGTACGATGAGCGTGGCATGTAAATCATGCCTTACATGACATGCATGCCATGATTGTCATGTTACCACCTGTCATTTATGTTCGTTGTACTGTCACGTCACGCAATACCAGTTTTGGATTATGTCAAGCTAGCGAACGGGCCACGTGCGTACTATGAGCGTGACATATCAGTCATATCCTACATGACATGCATGTCATGATTTTCATGTTACAAGTCATTTATGTTAGTCATACAGTCCCATCACGCACTACAAAATTTCGTACATGTCAAGCTAGCGAAACGGCCGCAAGGGCACCATGAGCGGGGCAAGTTTGTTATGCCGAACATCACATGCATGACATGCATGACATGATTTTCATGTTACCACCTCTCCTTTATGTTCGTCATACAGAAATATTTTGTCACACCAATTTTGGTATATATTCATTTAAATAAACAGCCGCGAGCGCCCCGAGACCATGTCATGTAAATCATGCTATACATGACATGTGTGTCATGATTTCCACATTTATACCTCCCACTTATGTTCGTCATACACTCGTGTCACGCCATAACAATTTTAGTATGTATCAAGTTAACGAAACGGCCGCAAAAGCACCAAGACCATGGCATGTAAATCATGCCTATCATGACATATATGTGATGAATTTCATGTTATGACCGGTGATTTATGTTCGTCATGCACTCATGTTATGCCATACCAATTTTACTATACATCCCATTAACGAAACGGCCAGGAGAGCACAAAGTCGCTGGCGGCTGGATAGATAGATAGATAGATAGATAGATAGATAGATAGATAGATAGATAGATAGATAGATAGATAGATAGATAGATAGATAGATAGATAGATAGATAGATAGATAGATAGATAGATACGCTCAAAGTCGCAGACGTTCGCCAAGAAATGCTTCGCATTTAATAAGGCAGCTTCGCACGAGTGGTGCCAAGCCTCAAGAAGGGCGGAGCTGGGCGGCCTGCCTTGTTTCTCTTTAGTTTAAGTGCGTAGCACTTTAGGGGCCCGGCTTGTCGTCGATCCCCTTTGTCATGTCGCATGGTCACGCAGTGGTCAATACAGGCCTAAAACAAGGCTAACAATGCTCAAAACCAGTGCAAAATAAACTAACAAGGTCTATTACTCTCTCTTTCTTTCTCTTTCTGTTTTGCTCTCTGTCTTTTAAATGCGAAGCATTTCTTAGCGAACTTCTGCGACTTTGAGCGTATCTATCTATCTATCTATCTATCTATCTATCTATCTATCTATCTATCTATCTATCTATCTATCTATCTATCTATCTATCTATCTATCTATCTATCTATCTATCTATCTATCTATCTATCTATCCGCCTACGACTTTGTGCTCTCCTGGCCGTTTCGTTAATCGGATGTATACCAAAATTGCTGTGTCATAACATGGCCTTATTACAAACATAAATGACAGGTCATATCATGAAAATCATGACACGCATGTCATGAACAGCATGATTTACATTCCACGACGTTGGGCTCTTGCGGCCGTTCCGTTAATTTATATACACCAAAATTGGTACGGCGTGACAAGAATTCGTGACGAACATAATGACAGGTCCTAACATGCAAATCATGACGCGCATGTCATGTGCAGCATGATTTACATGACATGGTCTCTGGGCGCCCGCGGCCGTTTAAATGAAGGGATATATACGAAAACTGGTATGACGAGACATTTCTGTATGACGAACATAACTGACACGTGGTAACATGAAAATCATGACATGCATATCATGTATGACATGATTTACATGCCACGCTCATGGCGCACTCGCGGTCGTTTCACTTAATTTATATACACCAAAATTGGTACTGTGCTATGTGACTGTATGACAAACATGAATAACAGGTGGTAGCATGAAAACCATGACATCCATGACATGTATGTCATGATTTACATGCCACGCTCATGGTGCATTCGCGGTCGTTTCACTTAATTTATATACACCAAAATTGGTACTGTGCTATGTGACTGTATGACAAACATGAATAACAGGTGGTAGCATGAAAACCATGACATCCATGACATGTATGTCATGATTTACATGCCACGCTCATGGTGCATTCGCGGCCGTTTCGCTTGCATGATATACACCAAAATTGGTATTGCGCGACGCGACTGTATGACGAACGTAAGTGAGAGGTGGTAACATGAAAATCATGACATACAAGTCATGTAAAACCTGATTTACATGCCACGCTCATGGTGCGCTAGCGGCCGTTTCTGTAGATTGATATACACCAAAATTGGTATTGCGCGAAGTGACTGTATGAAAAACATGAATAACAGTTGGTAAGATGAAAACCATGACATGCATGTCATGTATGTCATGATTTACATGCCACGCTCATGATGCATTCGCGGCCGTTTCGCTAGCTTGATGTACACCAAAATTGGTATAGCGCGCAGCGACTGTATGGCGAACGTAAATGATACGTGGTAACATGAAAATCATGACATGCATGACATGTACGACATGATTTACATTTCATGCTCATGGCGCACTCGTGGCCGTTTCGCTTGCTTGATATCCACCAAAATTGGTATTGTGCTGTGTGACTGTATGAAGAACGTGAATAACAGGTGGTAGCATCAAAACCATGACATCCATGACATGTATGTCATGATTTACATGCCACGCTCATGGCGCATTTGCGGCCGTTTCACTTGCGTGAACCAAAATTGGTATTGCGCGACACGACCGTATGACGAACATAAGTGAGAGGTGGTAACATGAAAATCATGACATGCAAGTTATGTACAACCTGATTTACATGCCACGCTCATGGTGCGCTAGCAGCCGTTTCAGTAGATTGATATACACCAAGATTGGTATTGTGCGAAGTGACTGTATGAAGAACATGAATAACAGTTGGTAAGATGAAAACCATGACATGCATGTCATGTATGTCATGATTTACATGCCACGCTCATGATGCATTCGCGGCCGCTTCGCTAGCTTGATGTACACCAAAATTGGTATTCGGCGCAGCGACTGTATGACGAACGTAAATGAGACGTGGTAACATGAAAATCATGACATGCATGACATGTACGATATGATTTACATGTCATGCTCATGGCGCACTCGTGGCCGTTTCGCTTGCTTGATATTCACCAAAATTGGTATTGTGCTGTGTGACTGTACGAAGAACATGAATAACAGGTGGTAGCATGAAAACCATGACATCCATGACATGTATGTGATTATTTACATGCCACGCTCATGGTGCATTTGTGGCCGTTTCGCTTGCATGATATACACCAAAAATTGGTATTGCGCGACACGACCGTATGACGAACGTAAGTGAGAGGAGGTAAGATGAAAATCATGACATGCAAGTCATGTACAACCTGATTTACTTGCCACGCTCATGGTGCGCTAGCGGCCGTTTCAGTAGATTGATATACACCAAAGTTGGTATTGCGCGAAGTGACTGTATGAAGAATATGAATAACAGTTGGTAAGATGAAAACCATGACATGCATGTCATGTATGTCATGATTTACATGCCACGCTCATGATGCATTCGCGGCCGCTTCGCTAGCTTGATGTACACCAAAATCGGTATTGCGCGCAGCGACTGTATGACGAACGTAAATGAGACGTGGTAACATGAAAATCATGACATGCATGACATGTACGACATGATTTACATGTCATGCTCATGGCGCATATGGCCGTTTCGCTTGCATGATATACACCAAAATTGGTATTGCGCGACGCGACTGCATGACCAACGTAAATGAGAGGTGGTAACATGGAAACATGACATTCAGGTCGTGTACGACATGATTTGCAAGCCACACTCATGATACATTCGAGGCCGTTTTCCTAGCTTGACATATACCAAAATTGATATTGCGCGACGCGACTGTATGACGAACATGAATAACAGGCGGTAACATGAAAACCGTGACATGATGTCATGTATGTCATGATTTACATGCCGCGTTCATGGTGCATTCGCGGCCGTTTCGCTCGTTTGATATACACCAAAATTGGTATTGCGCGATGTGACTGTATTACGAACATAAATTAGAGGTCTTAACATGCGAATCATGTTATGCATGTCATGTACGGTATGATTTACATGCCACTGTCATGGTGTGCTTCCGGCCGTTTTGTTAACTGGATATATACCAAAATTGGTATGGCACGACACGAGTGCGTGATGAACAAAAGCGACAGGTCATGCATTGTATATACCAGAATATGCGTTTCATTGACATGGTGTATACTAGATTGTGCATGCATACGTGCATGGCAAACATGCGATATATGGTGGACTAGATGCCATGGCATGAATGATTTCATTTGGCTCAAAGACAAACAAGGCGATGTATGCAGCTCTTTGCTGGCTGCTTCGCACTGCATCGATTCCCACAGTGCGTGGGATCTGCCGAATTTTTTCTGTCCCTTTTTGTGTCTGTTTCTTTCTATCTGTATCTCTCTCTGTCTATTTCTGTATCTGTCTTACTTCCCAAACTTTCTCTCTCTCTCTCTTTACTCGTTCTCTCGCCCATCGGAGTTATTGCATCCCACGCCGGACAAATTGGCGCACGTGTTCTGGGAGCGAAGCAGAAGATGAAGATGACGAAGATAGCGCGTGCCGGTTCATGATTACGATAGTTTTCTGTCGGCTCTGCGCGGCATAGCTAAGAGTTTAACAGCTCCGCTGTAAAAACAGACGCGTCCATCTTGCGCGTGAGATGCTCGAGCAAGAGAAATCGTCGAACGATGTAGCCGGAGTCGACAAGGGCCGGGACTTGTCTGTGTCGGGGCAGCAAGTTCTTTTTTGGAAATATTTTTCGAAAGCCTAGCTCACTCTCCCCCACCCTCAATGGGGATGGAGAATGAGCTTGTGCGCTGCTAAGGAAAGTTTAATATAGTTGCTATCCCGAAGAAAACGATTCCCCTTGTCTAAACGTCGACTCCGGCGACATTCTTTGTTCGACGACCTCCCATCACTTCAGCAGGCTTTGTGTATAAGGCAGTTAAGGTATCTGTGGAGCGGTAATGTAAATATCGACTGGTGCTTCCTTACCCGTATAACTTAGAATGCTCTGTCAGTCATTTTTCCCGTTATCACTGAATTGTTCAGAAGGTTTTATGGGCTCGTTCTTACTATTCTCGCGCCGCAGGAGAGGTGAGCGCCGATTTATCATGGTCCACAGTGGTGTTTATCCCGAAAGAGAGACAAAACATTTGCTGCATTTCGCCTACTTGTACAGGTGTGCTTGGTGTGCGTGGGTGATGGCGGCGACAAACGGGGATACCGGATTATAGGGCGGCTGCCTCCACCGAACCTCATGCAATCCTTCCGACGACGCTGGCCACATCGGCAGCACGTCATCCGAAGTTTGCTCGGGAAACGCTCATCCGCTGCTCATCGACCAATCTGGACGCGCACGAGAGCGTGTGGCACGCGGCGCTCCCCCTTCGCAAAGCGCACCGTCAAGTCGCGCGTGGGCGGTCCCTTCGGGAAGGCGCGCCGACGCGAAAGCTCGCCGGTGCAGAGGTCATGCGTGGCGAAACATTTCTTCGCTCGTTGGCGCGGCGCCGGAACCGCGTGCACGCAGGACGCGCGGAGAAGACGAGCATCGCGTCCGCGGCCTCATTAGCGATGAGCGACTCGAGGGGTTCGATTTCGATCTGCTTTTTTTTTTTCTCCGGCCCTTGTCGTACGCACCGAGACCGCGTACGCACGCGGGAGCGCATGCCTGATGCACGGCGCGCCTGTTGTACGCCAAACGAAAGCTGCTGCGGTGGATTAAAAAGCAGACAATGCGGAGCTAGGTAACGTGATCGATCTATTGCGTCCGGCCCGGTCGCCCCGTTACAGCGTCAGTGCTCGTGCTCATGCCCTTGCTTGCACGATCGCCGTTCACTCTCTTGAGCTCGCATCGAGCGTGCCGGGATCCGCATTCGAGCGTCGCTCCTGCGACGTGCGAACAAGAACGCGTAGCTCCGCGCCTCGCTGTGACTCGTACTGTTAGAAGGGAAGGCGTGTATACATGCGCGCGGCCGCTTTATACTTAGGAGTGTAAAGTAACATGCAGTATTGACATACTTAACACCTTCGGCAGTTGTTCAACTGCGCAAGGGTGTGGATCAGGCGCGGAACTCGCTATATCGTTGAGCAATTGACTTACGCGTTATCTAACCGAAGAACAAAAGTCTGTCTATAGGATTATGTTTGAATTCGGCAGCAACGAGGACTTCTTGTTGTAGAGAGCAATTAAGTGGTTTCCTTTGTCACCAACCACTACGTACGCGGCGCGATCCGCAGAATGCGCAATCTTACTATACTGCGCTTATTACATCAACCACGGGGAGAGTGAAGAAGGGTTCTTTGGCACTGCGCCGGATCGAGCCGAAGAGAAAAGATAAGAAAAATGCAAAGCACCAATTTACAGTACGAAATTTGGCGGGCCTAGGTCAGAGTTAGTCTTTTATTTGACAAAGTCAGGCAAAATAAACTTCCGAGACCCCATGCCACGTCTGAACGATAAGAAGAGGCCCAACGAGACCGACGCTCGGTACGGTACCGAATGAATTTGCGCGGCCTCGCGCGAGAGGCACCCCAGGCCGCACCTCGTGACTTCTTCTGTGCGGAGGTCAACCGCCTGGGCTCCTTCTAGGCCATGCAAACACGGCAGCGGGGCAAGATGCCGAGAGGCATATAGCTCCGACCGCCAAGAGTAAACACGTGCAACGGTGACCCCGCGGCGGCGCGCTTCGCGACTCGAATGTCGACCCTGCGGGAGACGCGAGCCGACTTGTGGCGAGCAGGACCCGTGTCCGCGCTGTCGCCTTGCGTGTCGCGCTAATGTTAATCGACACGCGACGGACTTCACGCACAGCGCTCGCGACAAGCCCTCGGGGCGCCCTGCTCGCTGTCCTCTCTGGCGGCTGACCCAAGGCGGGACGCATCGACGGCTCCACTTGGCGCGCACCGTGACCGAGGCAGTGCAAACGCAGGACGCATCGAATGATCTCCTTGACGCGCTACGACAACATTCGTCTCGAGTTGCGCCCACGGGCCTGTCGGAAGGTCACCGCGAGGCTCGAAGGAACTAAGAATACACATTGCCTCGACAGCCTTCGAAAGAAACCTAAAAAGCGCGCGGAAGACGACAAAAAAAGTTGCTTACCCCCCCCCCCCCTTCCCTTGGGTGAAGAGACTCGCGTGAATTCTGCATGAATGCTTTCAGTTCGCGAGCGGACGCCGTCCGACTGTTCCTCATCGGTGTTGTACGCGTGCAGTGTTCGGCTGTATATTTCGCTGCGTTTGCGTAGACTTAGCGCGGAATGCAGATTCAATAACGCTGCGGTAAGTAAGCATGCTTGAAAACAATAGCCGTGTACGAAAGCCAGTATACTTCCATCCACTGTTGGCGCCAATATATTTTCATCCGCTGGATCACGACTTCCAGCCCTGCGGGCGAATGACCACTTCAAATGACAACGACGAAAGATCAGACCAGCTCTGTAACATGAGGTCGAATGTGAGGACCGCTTCTATAGACGGAGTGCGGTGATCGTAAAGACGGATTCTATAAACGGAGTGCGATAGTCGGAAGAGGAAACCGGTTAGGCCGCACCTGTTCGGATCAAACATGCTGGTGATCAGAGGCATTCGCTTGAAGCAGTGTTTGCATTCCCGAAAAAGTATACACTCTTGTTGACTTTAATGCCACTCTGGTACACTATGAATGGAGGAAGATGTGTTCATTTTAAGGGCTCGTTTTTCTTTGTTATACACAATATTAATGAGCACTAATAGACAATAATGTCAAGGAAAGTATAGGGGATGTTATTACTAGTAAATGTAAGGTAAATGTGAAGAAAGAAATGTGGACGAAAAGATAACTTGCCGCGGGAAGGGACCGAACCTGCGACCTTCGAATAACGCGTTCGATACTCTACCAGCTGAGCTACCGCAGCGGCCATCCCCCCGTTCACTTCATAAGGTATATATGTGCATTTAAACGTGGGAGCGTCAGTCAGTGCCGCCAGTAGCCATGACGGCGAGTCATGGGATGGCCGCCGCGGTAGTTCAGCTGGTAGAGCATCGGACGGGTTATTCGAAGGTGGCAGGTTCGGTCCCTGCCCGCGGCAAGTTATCTTTTCGTCCACTTTTCTTTCTAATCATTTACCTTACATTTACTACTAATAACATCCCCTATACTTTCCTTGGGAGTATTGTCTGTTAGTGCTCATTAATACTGATACACTATGCTGTTCATGCGGTTCAGGTAGTGGAGGTGTGATGTGGAGATGACTACGCCCTCCCTGCTAGCGGTGACAAAAAGGAAAAAAAATGTTCATCGAAAAGGGTGCGTGCAGTCTTTCGTTTGAATGTTCATCTGTATTAGTGGCGTACGTTGGTGTAACACTTGCACGATTTTCCACGCGTGGTCTACGCGCCACTCTTGTTTGTCTGTGATGTCCAAACCAGGTGAAGAATCCTTAATTCGACCTCCCAAACAGGAAGAAAAAAAAAAGGTTGCTTTTAGAATAAATGACGTATTCACTCTTTCACACACCGACTACGAGCGTTCTAGGCGCCGTTAGCAGAGCACCTAAGAAGACTTCCTGCTGAGAAGTCTTAATCTCGACGCAATAAAAATGTGTCCCCCACCGGACGCTCCAATTTCGAAAGTAGCCTACATATGAGATTAAATTGGTGTTACTCAAGCTCTTGAAGTAGTTCCGGTTCCACTTTTGAGCACACTACATATGTAGGCTAGGGCTGTCAACAGTCATGTTATCAGCGGTAGGACTTCTCCTGCCAGACGGTATGGTTACTTTTTTTCTCTTTCCCTCTCTTCCTCTTCAAATTAAAGCAGCTCTATCATTTTTCTCAGCATGCCTGTTGACCTGCGACATAATAAGCACGACAAACGCGAGTTGGTCCGATTTGTTGCCGCCGGCTTCAAATACCCATAATACTTCCTGAAATCATCCGTGAAGGGTTCCCCTCACGAGTAGCGTATACGGCGATTGAGATGGGAGCAGATGTCGGGCAGTGTACGGCGTGAAATACGCAGAACGTGACCGGAGATTTCCGGCGCCACTTTCATTTCTTCGACCGATTCGTCATACTCCTTAAATCTAGCAACCCCGTTTTCGCGGGTGCACTAATGCGAGCCCACTCGGTTTGCGCCTGACTCGATCGCGTTATCGACAGCCGGCCTGATCACGCGTTACCGTGATCATTCGACGGCGGCGGCAGCAATGGAGGAGGGCAGCCGTCTGAGACGGAAACGCTGCGTACACGCGCGCCACGCGAGGTCTATCATTACAGCGGCAGCCGAACCGAGTCTTTACGTTCGTTCTGCTTGCAGTGGCGTTGTGCACTTGATCTGCCCCAATCTGGGCCGTCATCGCGGGTCCGGCACACGACTCTTGCATCACTCATCGGTCGCAGCTGACTGAGAAAGCCGCCGGCTCTGTGCCCCAAACAAATGCGGCGCACGTTTTTCGGCTACTGTGCACGTGCTGTGATTTCCGCCTCGTTTAAAAGCCGGCATATCGGTTTGGAGGCGATAATAAACCAGCCTGGTACAGTTGGACGGGATGTGACGGTCGTCTTCGACCGATCTCGTCGTCAAGAAAAATTTGGCAACGGTAATGTGCCGAACATTTGCCACAGTTGTGGTCCACGTGCGCACTATCATGGCTTGGTCCTTACCGTCTGTTGCCACGTGACTCTTCGGGAACGCTCTTAGGGAACAACGCCAACGCCAGCTATACTGCCTTACTCCACACTCTTGATAGGAATGGTGCCGATAATCGCGTATATTATAATTACTGACTGTAAAATCGGCTGCATAAAAGCAGAGCCAAATAAAGCAATAAAACTTCCTTGTTGCAGTGTGTGACAATATGGTCACACGCGAGCGTTACCTTTGCGTGCCGCCTGTTCATATAACGAAGTTAGAACAGTGGCAGCATATTGCAGAATTAGAAAATCAATAGTCTGTCGTACTTAAATTTACGTAGTAAGTAGAGCCAAGGGTATTCACTCGTATTCCAGTATTTGTTCATTGCAGTGGTTCTCCTAGATTGGAGAGAAAAATGAAATGGAATGTGGTACGAGAATAGCTTCTAATGTCTTCATCATTATATTCATGTGTATGTATATATGGAAGTAAAGTTCACGCAGTAAAGCGCAAGTATGATGGAGGGAGGATTTAAGTTTTTACTTTCACTTTTGCAACTTCATTTGACAGCAACAAGTCCAGCGGAATACCTAGCAGACTCATGCGAAATCTGTCTTAATGGCAAAGAGTGGCAGGTAACATCGCTTTTACCGATAGCTCAAGGGTCGGAGCGAGTCAGTACGAGCCGCATTAAAAACTCCTATAGCGGGCTCAGGTGGCCCACCGCACTGCACTTTCGAGCTCGCACAAGGCTCAGACAAAAACCAGTTCAAAAAAAAATATAGCTGATCCATCTGTCATAGGAATCGGTATGACACAAAAGTGAAACGTGTCTTCACAGACGTAGTTGAGCGTTTGTTGTGCATTCTTTCGCCCCAAGCGCGAAGGAATGAATGCTACAGCAACAAATTGTCATGTCACGCGAAGAACGGAGAGCAGCTCGAAACTTACAACGCGCTGCTCAAGCAGAAAGGACGCACGGAACGAACATACATAGGATGAGCGCGAACTAACTCTCACAGTTGTAACTTATGTTTGTGCGAGCAGCGCGCTCCTTTCGCAAAAGAGGCCGCTGCAGTGAGCGAAGTGACCTTCATGTTCTCAATGCAAACTTGCGATGAGAGCACAAGATGTACAAACCACCGCCATCACGAGATAAGCGCGCTCACGAGCGACCACGCCCTGTAGAGGCGCGCGCTCATCCGCGTGGGGCGACGACCTTTAAAGATCGCTCTTCGAGCCCTTCGCGCCATCTCACTAGTGATAACGAAAACACGCTGATGTACTACCAGTCTCAGAGTACCGCCACCGGCAAATAGTGTATATAAACAGCTCGACGTTAGCATGGCAAAGAACGTGCCGTCTGTGGCCGCATCGTTTCGCGCCGCGCGCTGCGAAGCGAGGGGTCGTAAGTTCACTCCCGGTTACGGAACTTCTTCTTCGAGTTCTTTTCTTTGCCATCCGTTAGTCTTTATATTTTACAACCTCATATCCGTGACGGAAATACGTCAGTGGAGCCGTGATGGACCCCGTCATAAAACACTTTCGTGTTAAAAAAAGAAAAACAAAAAGAAAGGGAGAAAGCACGTCCTGTTCGGAGCTCTGGTGCGCTTGTGTATTGTGTTCTAGCCTTTGTACCCTGTTTCTTGCGCGTTTCAGCCTAACTGAGTAACGTATGATGATAATAAAGAGGATAGGCGGCCGCTAGTCACCACCCCGTTTGAAAAGAGATGCTCATCATCCTTACCATCATCATCGCGCCATCTCTCTGCTTAATTGACAACAGGCACCAACTCCCGCACTTCTGCCCTGTTGGAAAGCCGAATGTCGGTAGTTTCGGGGAGAAAATAAACATCATGGGACACGAGGAGGGCGTCCCCGCAGGTTGTGCGAACGATATCAGTCGCCAGGTAAAATAATTTTCATAACATTTTCTATATATAACCCCACAGGGTGGTGCCTCAGATGAACTGTTCATCCCGGCGTCGGCGGCTTGAGCTTTCTGTATACGTATAACAGAAATGTCGATGCGTGATAACACACAGTAGAACAATGTATACAAGGCGACAAACGCGAACACACACTGAACAGTCACAATGTTACACGTGGTTTGTCATTGCCCTTGTGGTTCTGAAAGAACAAGATTCAACGGAGACTCAGTCATTTCATACTTTCTAGTGTAATGAAGAGTGCAAGATGTTACACTGTCTCCAGATGATATGTATAATACCTCTTGAGCAATTTTTTTTATTGAGAAAGCCTTAGATGCCTCATCAAACGCGAAAAGTGGCCGTAGGCGTCGTTGGCGTCCCTCGGCGGCGGCGTCAACACGAGTGATGCAAAAAATCGTCATCACGTGATGACGTCACCATATTACGCCACTACGACGCCGCAAACGCCAAAATTCGTGGCGTCATTATGACGTCGGCATGACGTCACATGCTGAAGTCATCACATGACATCGTCGCTTGGTCAAAGGTGGGCCGATCCCGAAGGCAGTACAAAACCAGGTAAGGTGCAGAAAGCTTGCAATGCCTCCGATCCTGGAGGCAGTGCAATACCACTTTAGGTGAAGGAAGCTTTCGGTGAGGGGCGGGGGAGTATCAATACATCGACTGAGAAGTAAAAGGAGATGGCTTTCGCTTTCGAGTCGTCTTAGGCGAATGCATAAAGGATCCTGTGAGGCTTTCTTTTTTTTTTTTGAGTGGAGTTAGAAGGCGGGAGAAGTGCTCATTTGGATAAGGCACATGCCAGTGAATGTTTGTGAAGTATTATTATTATTATTATTATTATTATTATTATTATTATTATATTATTATTATTATTATTATTATTATTATTATTATTATTATTATTATTATTATTATTATTATTATTATATTTGCTTTCAAGCGAGGTGATTACACGGGCCTGTATCATTACTTGTCCGCCGTTGAGTGGTCACAGGTTACTGACAAACCAAATTATGATGACCAGGTTGACCGGTTTACGGAGCTTGTACTGAGCAGCGTGCGTAATTTTATTCCCCAATATACGCCTAAACAACGTAAATATCCCCACTGGTTCTCACCGGAACTTATCAGTGCATTGAAGCGTAAAGATCGCGCACGCAGGAAATCTAAATGTTCTCCATCCAGCGAGTGGAAGGAAGAGTTCAGCTTTTTTCCAACTCTCTCTAAACGCCTATATAAACGGGATCATAGTTCGTATATTGAATTCTTAAAAAAACGCCTCTGACAGGCCGGCTGAGTTTTGGAAGTATGTACGTAAACGGTCTAGCAAAAGCGGAGAGTCCTTCAGACTACTGGACTCAAATGGGGTAGAAGTGCATGCCGTCGCTTACTGTTTTGCCACGCATTTCTCATCCGCTTATAAGGCCTCAGACTCTAGCACTGATATACAACAGCCCAAGGCAGTTAGCTCATCCAGTGCTTTGTCGCTGGATGAAAATCTTATCTGCGAACGCATTAAGCGCTTAAAACCATCCTTATCATGTGGCCTAGATGGCATCCCCTCTACCATACTAAAAGTTTATAGTAGTATATTTGTCCCAGTATTGACTACGATATTTAATAACTGCCTGGACACTTCCACATTTCCTAGCATGTGGAAAACTGCTAGTGTTTTCCCAGTATTTAAGTCGGGCTCTAAAACAGATGTTACTAATTATCGCCCAATTTCTCTACTATGTGCCACATCAAATATCTTCGAGCTGGCTCTTCACAACATATTGTCTTTTAGTGTGAAAAACTCATTGATTCCTAATCAACATGGGTTTCTCGCTGGCCGCTCAACTACCACAAATCTTGCTACTTTCATGACGCAGATCTCCACGCCTATTTCTCAGAGAGGACAGGTCGACGCAATCTACTGTGACCTGAGCAAGGCTTTTGACGTAGTCAGCCACACACTGATTATGGTTAAACTTGCGCACTTTGATGTTGACTTGTCGGTTGTGAATCTCCTGCACAGCTATCTGCTCAATAGATCTTGTTTTGTTGCCGTAAATGGCCAAACGTCTTCTTTGTATAAAGTGACTAGTGGGGTCCCTCAAGGGTCGGTATTAGGCCCATTCCTATTTTTAATTTACGTTAATAATGTTTCTTTTGCCATTCGTAATTCTTCGTTCCTTTTGTATGCCGATGACATCAAGATATTTAAGGAAATTCATTCAGTTAACGACTGTCGCTTGCTGCAGTCAGATTTGTGCTCTTTTTCCGAATGGTGCAACGGCAATAACCTTTATCTGAATACCTCAAAGACAACATTCATTTGTATCACTCGCATAACATCTAGCGTATCACTTCAATACTCTGTCAATTCTGTGTCGTTATGAAAGGTTTATGAGATCAGTCATCTCGGTGTTGTTGATAGCACGTTAAACTTTTCTGATCACGTTAAGCGTGCATGCTGCTATGCGAGGCCTTCGTTCTCTCAGATGTGTTTGCAGAATATCTCGAGAATTCAGTTCTCCTATAGCCCTCCACAAACTGTACACCGCAATATGTCTTCCACAACTTGAGTATGCGTCCGTGATATGGAATGACATTGCTCAATCCAGCGGTAACACCATTAAACGAGTCCAGAAAAAAAATTCCTCAGCATATATAACCATCGCTTTGCTAGAAATGACTCTGGATCTCGTTCAAATACTGCTGGATTATTATCATTGCCATCCCTTCACTGCCGACGCAATCGTTCTGATCTGTTATTTCTTTACAATTTAGCTTATGATGTCATGTCCTGCCCTGTACTTCTCAATTGTGTTAATTTTCGAATTCCGCATAAGTTAACCAGAGAGAATAGACCGTTTCATGTACCCGCCTGCTTCTTCCAACACTCTACCGTTCACAGAATGCAAAGTCTCTATAATGTTAATTTTCTTGATCTGGACGTTTTTCATAGTGCACAGTCATTGTTTTTATCCGAACTTTGCACTGTCTTGCCATAGTATGGCACAATGTGCAAAGTCTTCCCTTCTCCGTCTTTCCGCATAGTTGTATATATGCAATGTAATTTTTCATTCCCCTTCAATATTTCTCGTGTTGTCCTATTTTACTCCTCCCCTTTTGTGTTCATTTCTCTTTGTCTACATGTTTTTGCTCTTGTTATTTCTGAAGACTGTCTGTATTGTCGTGTTTACTTTTAATGTTTTATTTTTGCGTGCACCTGCACAAAGACCTTACGGTTGTTCCTGGGAACGTTAAATAAATGATTGATTGATTGATTATTATTATTATTAATATTATTATTATTAGCATCACCAGTAGTAGTAGCAGTAATTGTGAACTTTGTAGTAGTAACAACCACGTGCTCGTGACATTCACCGTACCAAAACTCATTAGAAGTTTCAAACTATTGTACATATAATACCTAATGCCGCACAGTGGCACGAAGATAAACATTTATGCAAGCACTCCGTGAAAGTTGCAGCAGCATGCGCATAACACATTTGCTGTTCTAACCGGAAGGTGCGTTTCCTCAGTGCATCAGAATGCCAACAGCCACGACGCAACTTTGCAAGTGAAAGCGTTCTTTTTTTTTCACGAAGTCTCGATGCGATCGCAAAGTGCATTCCTGCGATGAGGTACTTTCGAAATGTAGGGCGAAACGTGCATCATGGTCAAGCGATCGCGAGTTAAGGAACGTAAGGGACGTGCACTCATACAGTTTAACGAATGAGCGAAAATGAGGACGCAGCGTGGCTTGGCGCGCTTTACAGCACCGCATATTCTAGTGTATGCAACGGGTTATCCAGGCAGTGAGAAAGAATTGCTATGAGTGATACCTATGAGGCACCCTTATTTTGACTATGGGCCTCCTTTTTTTAGTTTCTTATATACGTTGAATTTGTTTATTCAAATTTCCAGAAATGTATACTTTCAAACATGGTATAAAAGATTTCCCACTAAAAGGAAAACATACGTAAGAAAAAATAGGTAAAAGCAGCGATTACGAAATCAGCCAACTCTAGACGGCGTCACAACGCATGTTTTGTCTGTTTGTTTTTTTAATATAAGTTGTTGAAAAGCGATGGGCCTGCTTTTCCAGAAGCAACCAGGTTTACCAGGCGCGCATACTGCAAGTGGCCCTATAGCTACAGGCGGGTTTAGCTTATCAGACCTGAACAGCTCTTTCCGTGTCACGAATACGTGCCGCTACCATGAGTTGATCAATTCAGACTCTCGCGAAAATGGCGTACAAATGCGTAACACTTTCATTTCTTGCGCCCTATACGAAGCCCTTCCAGGGAAACTAACTCTTCGAATGGAAACAATTCTCTTCGCGTGCTGTCCAGGAGCTTATTACTGTCAATAAATAAGGACCACAGGACCAGTTGAAGAGGTCTATATTGCCCACTTCGTAGCACTCAGCGCTAAATAGAACAGCAAAGCACATGATCTTAAGCGCTTTTGCTGGGCCGATCCTGTTATTCTCTATACTATATGGGCTTCCGTGCAGCCATATATATATATATATATATATATATATATATATATATATATATATATATATATATATATATATATATATATATATATATATATATATATATATATATATATATATATATATATATATATATATATATATATATATATATATATATATATATATATATATATATATATCAAACCTGAAATTTTCGTCGCTAGATGGGGTCGTAAAGTAGCCACTTCGGCGCTAAGTAGCCACCAACGGCAGCCCTGCATAGTCTCAAAAATGTAACAAGCCAGTATGTCGTGTAGGTGTTCTTTTTTCATGTCCTTCTAAAAGGGCGTGCTCATGCACCCCATGAGGGGCCTGTCATACAAGCTGGATTGCCGTGATTATGGGAAAAGCACGAGTCATTACATTATTTGTCCTTGTTTGTTAAACGTAGGATTGCCGTGATATACTACTTGCTTACATCATGCGGATAATGTGCATAGGCTGAACTGGTCGCCGTTTTCAATACAAATTTGTTGGAGCATTAATGGACACTAGAAAATAGTATATATTCACACACACACACACACACACACACACACACACACACACACACACACACACACACACACACACACACACACACACACACACACACACACACACACACACACACACACACACACACACACACACACACACACACACACACACACACACGCTAAAGCTATTTCTCTGTAGCGCCTTTTATGCCGTTACTATAATACTTATAAATAACAATACTTTTACACAGTAACATGGGAGGCTATCGACCCGTGCAACAGCCATCCATTGCACGTACTGTATAAGCGCAAATTAGTATTTTACAAAGTCAAGCATAAAAGTAAAAATGGTTAAAAATAAATCGACGAGGATGTGAGGTATGCTGGGTGTTCTATACGTTAAAAGTTGACGCCTTTACAGCAGCCAGTGGGCTGCTATCATAGATATAACGTTAGTGTGTGAGTGAGAGAGAGAAAAATAAAAGGGAATCGCAGGGAGGCTAGCCAAGCACGCACTCCTTCGGCTACCCTACACTTTGGGAGGACAAACGGGGGAATATTTGTTACTCTAAAGTTTGTAAAAAAAAAAAACATTTCCGACCTGGATAGAAATGTGAAAATGCCTCCAATTACTGTTGAAATGCCTGGTGGGTCAAATTAATTCTCTCCACATTAATTCTCTCGATTATTACTCAGTTAAAACACATTTGTGTTCTAGATGTTAGATAAATCATAATGAAAAAAATAATGTCCTTCTCTTGATACATGCACACTTCCTCATAGACTATGTGGTAGATATTTCCGCTACAAAAGTCAGGTTACCAAAAACGGCCTGCTGGTTATTGTTTTATTTCCATGACAAGCACTCGTTGTAAACTACTGTAACATGTGACTTTTTGCCAGCCTTTCCAATTTCCTTCGCCCCGGCACAACATGGCTGTCTAAAAGCTTTTTCGGCATATTTGACACAACCAGCGTAATTGTTTAGACATCATATTTTGGATCGTTCTTATGCTGACTACCCGCCACGGTGGTCTAGTGGTTATGGTGCTCGACAGCTGACCCGAAGGTCGCGGGATCGAATCCCGGCCGCGGTGGCCGCAATTTCAATGAAGGCAAAAATGCTAGATGTCCGTCTACTTAGATTTAAGTGCACGTTAAACAACCCCAGGTGGTCGACATTACGGGAGCCCTCCACTACGGCGTATCGCGGTTTTGGGATGTTAAACCCCAACTACTACAACTACCTCTTATGCTGACTGTAGCTTTTACAATTTTTCTATGACACTTTTCAAGGTTTGTCAACAACGTTTGTCGTGCAAACTAAGTAAACTAAATATGGTGTCCAACCTCCTCACATGTTTTGACCCTTCTCTAACAAGCTCTGCGCTCATATATATATATATATATATATATATATATATATATATATATATCACGAGATCGTGGCTAATCACGAGAACGTGGGTTTGATTTCCGCCCACGGCGGCTGCATTTCTATGGGGACGAAATGCATACGCAAACATACGCACGCATGCACAGATTGTCAAGATTAATCTGCAGTCCCACACTGCAGCGCGCCTAATCATCATACAATGGTTTTGGCACGTAAATCCCACAATTTAACTTATCATTTTTGTGGATTTTTAGCCAAAATTCTACAACCTGCAAGTTTTGTGTTCTTCCTCTTTGCTTTTATGACACCACAGGTAATAGTGTACAGCAATAATATTGTGTGCGTTACTTTGGTTAATTGTGTTTATCAATGCGTTTGTCGTTTATATATATATGCATGGGCGCATGCGTCGGCGAAATTAAATGTCGCACGCTGGTGCGCTTCTTCATAAGGACGAGTGTACTACGCATGTCGCATGTATGACTGAATACTATCGCGCGAGCGCCTGGATCACCTTCTGGCACCTTTCATTCTCCTCCAAAAATGAGCAATGATATAAAGTGACGTTCCACGCACTCCTGCTTGAAGGCAATACGCCTTTGGGAGTATAGTATAGCAGTTTGGTGGTAACGTTCTCAACGTGTAGATCTGGGAATTGGGAATGGGCACTCGGCGAGCTGTATCGCTAGATGGCTCCTATATTCAGCAGAGAGAGGAGGGGGAGTGAGGGAAATGAAGGGAGGAGGTAAACTATAGAATTCGTGCCGTTCGCTATCCTACACGTGGGGAGGGCACTGAGGGGGTATTGGAGTAGCCAGCGCCTTATACTATATGTGCGCCGGCATTTTCCTCATGTCACATAAAAAAAAATAAAGCAGAGGGAAAGCATCATAGCAGATGATTAGCATGCACGCTGCAGTGTATAGCCGCAGACGAGCACTTAAGTGACTTGCCTTCAAGTATCGCAGAAGAGCTCGTATGACTTTGTATGACTTTGCGCAGAAGAGCTCGTGTGCCATGGCATACAAGGCAGAAAATGACACTCGACCACATCTGCCTGCCCGGCCTCCAACTTCCTATCAAGGATGTGCCCCCCCCCCCCCTTCGAAAAAAATTTCTGCATACGCCCCTGCAACAAGTGTCTATAAGGCTATTAAGCAGGCGCTTGGTAAACAGTTAATCGAACATTTCTCACGGAAGGGAGGCGTGCCTCTCCCTCTAAATAGTCCAGCAGGGTAGCAGAGCCCTGAGATGTGCTTTCCACACCTGCTAAAAAAAGAATAATAAGCTCGCTGCGGAGTGAGTGGCGGCATTCCGACGAAGATGCTCCCGGCTGCCAGCGATCCGCGCAGAGAAAACGGAGCGCCGACCCGGAAGGAAAAGCGTGCCCGTAGCCAAGCGTCACGATGCGTCGCGTTGATATCGAAAGAACACGGGTGCCGTCCACCCACTGTAGGTGCACCACAGAGCACGCTTTCCGCAACCGGAGCTATATTCGCCGTTTTCCTGCACGGGCGAACCACGCTGACGATGTCTCCGGGTGCTTTCGCTCTCTGCACGTCGCCGAACATCGACCTAGAGTACCATTACGGCCGCCGCGCACGGTCCCGCGCACGACGGGAATTAATGGAGACGGATATGCACGTTTATTCAGATGCGCTAAGCGACGTGTCGCAGATTTTCGACACCCTCAAGAATTCGCGGTACTTCGCGTTTTCCTGCTTTCTATTTATTTATTTATTTTTAATTTTAATTTTAATTTTAATTTTAATTTTAATTTTTTTTATTTTTTATGCAGATGTGCCCTAAGCAGTTAAGACGCAATTGAACCGGCGACAGTGACATCCATGTCTTACTTGCCACTTTCGATAGCTGCATGCGTCATATGCGCAATATTGTCACGTGGTCGTGACGTCGACGAAGACAGCAGTCGGCGTTTGTAGGATGAAACTGTTTATTTGGCCGAACTTGTGGCCGGAAAATGAGAACTAGAACTACAGCAATGCACGCTGTACAATGATAGCGGCGAACAGGGCGTCGTCCGTCGATCAACTGACAAGCGGTCACGCGCGTAGGCTTTTATACAGGCGCTATCGAACTTTCCAGCAATATCGCTGGTGGCGGCGTAATCTCTAGACAAAGCTGGAACATTCGCGTGCGGGGCGCAATCTTAACAAACCGATCTACTACAATCGCGACGCTTCTAGAACACTACTTCGCGGACAGCGTCGAGCGTTGATAACCGTCTCTGCCGGTCAAACCCGAATACATCAAAACAAGACAAGAAGTGGGCGTGGCAATGCCCCCCTCTGAAAAAGCATCGTCCCGATGCTTGTGAAAGAACATAGAAGAGAAAAAAACAAGTGTATACACAAATAAATTACAATAACAAAGGAAAAAAAATAGAGTCCCCAGGCTCGCTAACGCGCGAAAAACGGCTTAAGGCGCACGACATGGACGACTTCAGGTCGCGCACGGCGCCGCTGGGACTTCGTAATGCCGTCTGGGACAACCTCATAGTCGAGTGTGCCCAGGCGTCGAAGTACCCTGTACGGTCCGAAGTATCGTCGAAGAAGCTTCTCACTAAGTCCTCGTCGGCGTATTGGCGTCCATACCCATACACGGTCACCGGGTTGATATTCCATGTGGCGTCGTCGAAGGTTGTAGCGGCGGCTGTCAGTCGTCTGCTGGTTCTTGATCCGTAGGCGGGCGAGCTGTCGTGCTTCTTCGGCGCGCTGTAGGTAGGTGGTCACGTCGATGTTTTCCTCGTCGGTCACGTGTGGTAGCATGGCGTCGAGCGTCCTTGCCGGGCTCCGTCCGTAGACCAACTTGTATGGCGTCATCTGCGTCGTTTCCTGTACGGCCGTGTTGTACGCGAAGGTCACGTACGGAAGGATGGCGTCCCACGTCTTGTGTTCGACGTCGACGTACATGGCCAGCATGTCGGCGATGGTCTTATTTAGACCCTCGGTGAGGCCGTTGGTCTGTGGGTGGTACGCGGTGGTGCGGCGGTGGCTTGTGTGGCTATATTCCAAGATCGCCTCAGTCAGGTCAGCCGTGAACGCCGTACCTCTGTCGGTGATGAGAACCTCTGGGGCGCCGTGTTGAAGGACGATGTTTTCAACGAAGAACTTGGCTACTTCAGCGGCACTGCCTTTGGGCAGGGCTTTTGTTTCGGCGTAGCGGGTGAGGTAGTCGGTAGCCACGACGATCCATTTATTTCCGCAAGTCGACGTTGGGAACGGCCCCAGGAGGTCCATCCCGATCTGCTGGAATGGTCGCCGAGGAGGCTCGATCGGCTGAAGGAAGCCTGCTGGTCTTGTGGGCGGTGTCTTCCGTCGCTGACAGTCTCGACACGTCCTTACGTAGCGAGTGACGTCGGCGGCAAGGCGCGGCCAGTAGTACTTTTCTTGTACTCGTGCGAGCGTTCGGGAAAGTCCGAGGTGTCCAACCGTTGGGTCGTCGTGCAGGGCATGCAAAATTTCTGGTCGCAGTCCCGAAGGTACAACGATAAGGTAGCTGGTTCGGGCCGGAGTGAAGTTCTTCTTTACGAGGACGATGTTTTTCAAGGAAAATGATGCCAATCCTCGCCTGAATACTTTTGGGACAACGACGGTCCTGCCCTCCAGGTATTCCAATAGATCCTTCAGTTCCGGGTCGGCTCGCTGTCGTTCGGCGAAGTCTTCGGTACTTATGGCTCCCAAGAAGCTGTCATCATCCTGGTCGTCGGGCGTTGGTGGGTCGACGGGGGCACGAGACAAGCAGTCGGCGTCGGGGTGTTTCCTTCCGGACTTGTAGACGACAATAATGTCAAATTTTTGAAGTCTTAGGTTCCACCGTGCGAGGCGACCTGAAGGGTCCTTCAAGTTAGCTAGCCAACACAAGGCGCGATGGTCGCTCACAACTTTGAAGGGCCTGCCGTACAGGTAGGGGCGAAACTTTGACGTAGCCCAGATGATGGCGAGGCACTCCTTTTCTGTTGTGGAATAGTTGACCTCTGCTTTAGACAGCGACCGGCTAGCATAACTGATAACCCTTTCCAGTCCGCCCGTCCGCTGCACAAGGACGGCGCCGAGTCCTATGCTGCTTGCATCGGTGTGAATCTCCGTATCGGCGTATTCGTCGAAATGCGCAAGTATCGGAGGTGTCTGCAGGCGTCGTTTCAGTTCATCAAATGCTTCGACTTGCGCTGTTTGCCACCTGAATTCGACGTCGGTCTTCGTGAGCTGCGTTAGTGGCTCGGCGATCCGTGAAAAGTCTTTGATAAAGCGTCTGTAATAGGCGCACAAGCCGAGAAATCGGCGCACGGCCTTCTTGTCGGTGGGTGGCGGGAAAGCGGCGATGGCAGCTGTTTTCTGCGGGTCTGGGAGCACTCCAGTCTTGCTGATCACGTGACCCAAAAACAAGAGCTCCTCGTACGCGAAGCGGCACTTTTCTGGCTTCAGGGTGAGCCCGGAGTTCTTGATTGCTTGAAGTACGGATTGAAGTCGCTGGAGGTGTTCGTCGAAGTTCGAGGAATACACAACGCCGTCTTCCAAGTAAACAAGGCAAGTCTGCCACTTCAAGCCAGCTAACACAGTATCCATGACTCGTTGGAAAGTCGCAGGCGCCGAGCAAAGACCGAAAGGCATGACCTTGAACTCGAACAGGCCGTCCGGTGTTATAAAGGCGGTCTTTTCTCGGTCTCTCTCGTCGACTTCAATTTGCCAGTAGCCGGTCTTGAGGTCCATCGACGAAAAGTAATTCGCGTTGTGGAGTCGATCCAGGGTGTCGTCTATCCGTGGGAGAGGGTACACGTCCTTCTTTGTGATTTTGTTCAGGCGACGATAATCGACGCAGAAACGTAGGGTCCCATCCTTCTTCTTCACTAACACCACGGGAGACGCCCACGGGCTGTTGGACGGCTGGACGATCTCGTCGCGTAGCATTTCATCGACTTGTTTCTTAACGGCATCCCGTTCCCGCGTCGAAACC
Source organism: Rhipicephalus sanguineus (assembly GCF_013339695.2). Lineage (NCBI taxonomy): Eukaryota > Metazoa > Arthropoda > Arachnida > Ixodida > Ixodidae > Rhipicephalus > Rhipicephalus sanguineus. The sequence goes on from NC_051176.1 coordinate 189,318,427, forward strand.
CGGTAGGGACTCTGACGGAGTGGTCGAGCATTTTCTTCTGTTATGATGCGGTGCTTAGCAAGGGGCGTTTGTCGGACCCGCGATGACGACGAGAAACAGTCCCTGTATTCCTGCAGAAGGCGTCGGGGCTGTTGCTGTTGGCGAGCGGGAAGACTTGGGTTTACGTCGAAGGGTGGCTCAGGGATCGTCGTCGTAGCTTCGTCAGAATCTGAAAAGGCAAACGCATCGCTGACGGCCAAGATTTCTTCGATGTATGCAATCGTCGTGCCCCTGCTCAGGTGTCTGTATTCCTGGCTGAAGTTCGTTAGCATCACGCTTCCTTTTCCTTCATGCAACCGAGCAATGCCCCTTGCGACGCAAATGTCACGGTCTAGCAGCAAACGCTGATCGCTCTCGATGACACCTTCGATGTCTTCAGCTTTTTCGGTGCCGACGGAAATAATGACGCTGGAACGCGGCGGAATGGTCACCTGCTCTTCTATCACATTCAATGCATGGTTCCCTGGCGTCGCGCGGGGCGGGAGCGCTTTATCTGAGGTTAGTGTTATCGACTAGGACCTCAGGTCGATGACGGCGCCGTGTTCACTTAGGAAGTCCATTCCAAGTATTGCATCCCTGGAGCAGTTTTGTAGGATCACAAAGCTCGCAGGATAAGTCCGGTTATTGATGGTGACTCTCGCCGTGCAGACACCAATCGGCTTATCAGATGGCCTCAAGCGGTGCGGATTTCGGGGCCTTCCCAAGCGGTCTTAACTTTCTTCAACTTCGTGGCGAAGGGCCCACTGATGACGCAATAGTCGGCTCCAGTATCGACGAGAGCATTGACGTTGTGGCCGTCGATGAGAACGTCGAGGTCGCTAGTTCGTCGTCTTGCGTTGCGGTTGGGTCTCGGCGTCGGGTCACGGCTGCGTCGGTTTGTTCCGCTGCTTCCATGTTGCGTCGTCGGGTCTTCTTTGGTCCGCAAGATCTCGTCGTCAGGGGTCTGTCTGGTTCGCGTTGTGTTCTGAAGGTTTCGTCGCGACGTCGTCGTCGTCGGCGGAGGATCTTCGGTAGTTCGTCGTACAGCAACCGCACCTCCATCGGTTGCTGTCCTTAGTTTTCCGGATACGGGCTAGGCGACCGGCCCCGGTTTGGGCCAGTGTACGGCCGGCGGTGCGGTGACATGTAGCGGCCGGGCGACGGCGAGCGTGAAGGACGTCGTTCTTGCCACTGCGTTCCGGTAAGGTAGTCGTCGATGTCGCGAGGCCGTTCGCCTGGCTGCGGTCGCGGCGCGTTGATGGCGAATCCTCGCAGTCCCATCTGTCGGTACTGGCAGCGGCGGTACGTGTGGCCGGCCTCCCCGCAATGGTAGCAGAGCGGGCGGTTGTCAGGGGCGCGCCAGACATCGGTTTTCCTCGGGGTGTAGCGCTTGCCGACAGGTGGGCGGTAGGGCGTCGGTGGCGGCGGCGGCGTACGGCCGACAGGTGGACGGTAGGGCATCGGTGGCGGCGGCGGAGTCTGGCGACGGTACTGCGGCGGTGTATCGTCTTGGCGTGGGCGTGGAGGAGGAGCATGACGGCGGGCTGCAGCAGCACAGCTCATAGCTTGCGGCTGCGGCTCTACTAGCTGAGGAGCACCGAGTGAATGCTGGATCTCCTGGCGCACGAGGTCGGCGATGGAATCTACTTGAGGTTGCGACGAAGGTAGAAGTTTTCGCAGCTCCTCTTGCACGATTGCTCGAATCGTCTCACGCAGGTCGGCGGATCCTAGCGCTTGAACGTCGGCGTAGCTTGTGGTCGAGAGGCTGCGGTTGTATTGGCGTGTTCGCATCTCAAGCGTTTTCTCGATTGTTGCTTCGGAGACAAATTCTTGGACGGTATTCGGCGGATTCCTCATAAGGCCAGCGAAGAGCTGTTCCTTTACTCCTCGCATGAGGAAACGAACCTTCTTTTCTTCAGGCATGTTGGGGTCAGCGTGGCGGAACAGCCGGGTCATTTCTTCCGCGAAGATGCTCACGTTTTCGTTCGGGAGCTGAACCCGTGTCTCCAGCAAGGATGCGGCCCTTTCCTTTCGAACGACGCTCGTGAACGTCTCCAAAAAAGCACTACGAAAGAGATCCCAGGTTCGAAGCGTGGACTCCCGGTTCTCGAGCCATGTCCTTGCTGCTTCTTCCAGGTAGAAGTACACGTGGCGCAGCTTGTCGTCGGCGTTCCAGTTGTTAAATGTTGCGACCCTTTCAAACGTCTCCAGCCAGGTTTCGGGGTCTTCACATGGCGAACCACGAAATGTCGACGGCTCCCTGGGCGGCTGCATCACTATCGCGGCAGGGTTCGCTGCGGCCGTCATCGTGCCTGTTGTTCTTGTCGCCATGGCTTTTGGCTTATCCGGTAGGAGTCCGTATTGGGAGGGTAGTCCTTTCTGCCGGCGGCTGGTTCGAGGATCCGGGTTGTCCTTAGAGTCGTCTTCTTCGCGGCTTGGGCTTGGGTCAGCGCTCCGCGGTGGCGTCCGGATCATGAAGCAGCACCTCCACCAGATGTCACGTGGTCGTGACGTCGACGAAGACAGCAGTCGGCGTTTGTAGGATGAAACTGTTTATTTGGCCGAACTTGTGGCCGGAAAATGAGAACTAGAACTACAGCAATGCACGCTGTACAATGATAGCGGCGAACAGGAGGTCGTCCGTCGATCAACTGACAAGCGGTCACGCGCGTAGGCTTTTATACAGGCGCTATCGAACTTTCCAGCAATATCGCTGGTGGCAGCGTAATCTCTAGACAAAGCTGGAACATTCGCGTGCGGGGCGCAATCTTAACAAACCGATCTACTACAATCGCGACGCTTCTAGAACACTACTTCGCGGACAGCGTCGAGCGTTGATAACCGTCTCTGCCGGTCAAACCCGAATACATCAAAACAAGACAAGAAGTGGGCGTGGCAATATGAAAGAGCTCGCACACCGTGCGTGTCGAAACTTCCCAGGCCATATTTCGCTCCCCATCGCGGCAGTGTTCTGCCCGGCGTATAACCGGCCGCGAAGCACAATCCGAAGCTGCTGGTGATCACCGGTTACGGGAATTCTCTAAGGGCGGTATACTCTCAGCATGCGCGGTCTTGCTGCAACTTGTAACGTACATGCATATCGGATATCCGCCTGGCAGCCAAAAACCAGACCAGCCTGTAGCGCATCATAATTACGATGTAAGGAGCAGCATGTGATCACAAATGCACGAAGAGCTGCTTCCTGTATTTGTGAGGCATGTGTTCCTTCCTACTAAGGGTGGCACGTGGCTTCGTTGCAAGACGTCCTTTGCTCACAGCTCACGTAGCAGTCGATCAAACACACATTCGCAATCTCCCACGAATCCCCCCGTTGTCGCTTGGCTTCTTTGCCGGTACAGCGACCCCGAGCTATGCTTTCGCAACTGATCTCCGCTCATCACAAGTGTGTATCGTTAACTTATACACCACCAGCAACACCTTTATTTCGTACGTGCTGTCGTCTGAAGCGTCTGGTGTGCCTGGCCGTTCCTCGAATCACTAAGAAGGAATATACGAACGTTTAAGCAGCTGGCACAACTATTATTCCTCGAAAAATACGGAGATTATACGTACGTTACTTCGTCCACCTGTACCAGCCTTCTTATTCCAGCGAAACAGCTGCGTCGTAACCAAATTTGATGAGTCACACATAATGACATCCACGGGGGCATAACTTATAGTCCTCCGAAAATACTTCTATGATCAGTGATCATAAAGCAAAGGAAAGGGTCGTCGTCTGTAACTCATTGACAGCTCATAAGAGCGTGAACTCTACTTTCGAGGCTTCAGTAGAGGCCCCACGTGGCGTCACTTCCAACTTCGGGGATGATACTGCACCGTCCTGCCAAGACTGATTGCAGATATCAAGAAGACACCACTGCGGTGTCGGACCTATAGATGAAAAAGGCGAACATCTTCCTGAAAGACTTCTTAGTGGACACCGGACTAGATAAGCGCTTGTCATGAACAGCTATGTGTTGCTATATAAGGAATGATGTGTTAGTCCATATACTTTGGGCAGAGCTAGAAATGTGTGCGTGTGAACGCTTCATTGCAAAGTGAACTTCTGCAATCAAATTGTACATTACCATGTTATTTCAACTTGTTCAGTGTATACTATATTTTTATAGTTGCTCAATTTTTATCTTGAGTAACCCTTCTTTTCTTTCTTTTTTCGCTGCAGAAGTTATAGTAATGGAGTAGCCGAGGTAATATAAACCTAAACCTCTCCACAGCAAGCCTGTTAAAACAGAACAGAACAGACGTAAGGCATCACAAGTGGCCCTGTCAGGATCAATCTGAGCGCGGTGCTAGCGCCGCTATGCGGATTTTATAGCTATCATCCGAAGGTCACCTAATGAAGGAATGGAGAAATAATTACTCCTCACAAACACCCAATGCTGTAGCCTAGTGGCTATTCTGTCGCGCTGCTGAGCCCGACTTCGCGGGTTCAGCATTTCGATGGGGGTGAAATGCAAGAACACCCGGGTGCATAAATCCAGGTGTAAAAAATCCACCTCGTCAAAATTATTTCGGATTCCCTCACTGCATGGTGATTTTGACACTTAAGGTTCCAAAATGAAACAATTAATTATTAAAAATAATTGCATTACATGAAAATTTTCTCAAAAATAAGGAGGGTTGTGCGTCGCATTTGTCGATCCAGTTTCCAACTATCTTCCTACAAAGAAATCGGGATAAGACTGTTTGTTCAAGGGGCTCTTCCACACTTTTTCAGCATGGTCAGAAAACGCTGCTGATCGGTCGTCGAGGCTCTTGAGAACGCGCGAGCCAAACATTATAGCGCAGCACGCGGCCTGGAATTTACAATTAATTTCCAAAGTCAGCTATAAATCGTTCCCTTTTCTTTCTACAAATCACGCCATATACCCAAATTCACGGCCATTGGCTGATTTGAGCACCATGTGCGGCATAGTTACCGATGCTGCCGCGGGAGGCCGCCGCGTGCCCGCGCGCGCGCTCGCGATCACAATGAAAGTAAGCCGCGCGTTCGAAGAAAAAAAGGAAAGAAAAAGTGTTCAACTTCTTTCCCCCGTGCCATCCCTCCCTGCTTAGCTTCCAGCGCTCTCGTCGGGACGAGAGAAGAGAGAAAGCAATTACAGCGTGCGACAAATCCCTGTAACTCCGCTCGTACTTGACGGATTCTAAAAATTTTTGCGGCGGTCGATTCGAGAGGCAATGAACTCCTTTAACGAAGCCATTCGATGGTTACTTAGAAAAGTGTTACAGGGCCCCTTTAACATAGTATCACCGGAGAAATTCTACGCCATAATGATAACATTGTAAAACAGGCTAATAAAGTAGAATAAAGCAGTATAACACAGATTAAACAAATAATAGAACAAAAGTTTGACCTGGTATTTATGTTTTCTAACTGAACAAACAAATTGGTTATGCACGGGCGTCCGGCCCGCTAGAACATCCGTCCTCCTTACAGAGTAGACTACGGAAGCAGCAGAGAATGAAGCTCTAATTAAGATTTATAAGATTTTTTTTTTCTTTCTTAAAGGAGTATGGACACGATTTTGAGGCACCCCAAAAGGGACATTTTTCGTTTCCAAGGTGTGCACTATCAACGCTCTCCACGCAACGGAGCCAGACAAAACGTATAAAACATTTTACTTTGATTTTAAAGTTTTCGTCAACCAGCATCTGCAAGCCAGCCCCACCGGAATGGACGCTATCACGACGAGTAAACAGAGTTCACTGGATTTGCGAACGCTTCATCCTGCATGCAGCCTAAATCACGGAATCCGCTGTCGGAGTCACTGGACGACCACCCACTCATCGTTGTTTACGCGAATCGCGTGCGACTGACAGCAAATGACAGAGCTGCTGCTAGTACGTCCAACACCCTCTAGACTTTAAGGCCTGAAGGCTGCCACCGTGACGTCACGAAGCGGCGGCGGCGGTTGCTCGCCACACAGCGAAGGCTTGCGTAGGGACGTCTGCTGTGCGCTTGTCTTGGCCTTTTCTTTCGTCAGTGTTCCTGTTTGGTGCTTAGGAATTCCCTCCTCAGGAGTAAAGGAATTGCGTGCAAATATTTACGGTCAAATGAGCCTCACAAATTTTGACATATTTCTTTCTTTTGTGAATAAGTAAAAGACGTGTGTTTGCTCTGAGGAGTATCAAGCACTTAAACCGAGTTTTGCTGAGCTTATGCCCTGTATTTCACCTCGGTAGTAAACAGAAATAGATATATCAAATGTCCAGGAACTTCGCATAATTTTGTTCATCGGTTCTTGGTTATACAGCCGGCTGGTAGCACAAACTTGCGACTGATTGATACATCGGCCACAAAAGAGCCCGAACACGTAGTCACACCTTGAAGAAAAATATCTTCGCGTAATGCATTCAGGGAAGTTCGAATAAAAAAAAAGATTCATAGAAACAAGCTACCCTTCGACCTTAAGTAAAACTGAAAGGTTAACTGTTCGTGCGAAAATACGTAGGCTCCATACATTTGCCTTCTCGAGTTGCGCTTGCCAGTGATAGGGAAACTTATGGGCAGTTAATAAATGAAACAGAGGAAATCTTACACCAGGTCGCAAGCGTGCTTTATAAGCGAGAACGGGAGACTAATGGCATTTTGTCTGAACAACTTTATTTACAGCGGGGCCAAAGGCACTTGAGAGCTATTTCTAGCTGAGCGTTTCCAGCTCTCCCTTCTTTGATTTCGATTCAGCTTCTAAAACCATTTCTTGCGGCTAAAGACTTGTATGAGAGGATTCGTGCTGCACTGCAACTCTTGCTTCAGAACCAGCTGTCAAGCATGTCCATCGTCGCAGGTATTAAAATATGACGACTCGTCGTTGGTTAGGAGCTCCACGGTGAGATCTGTAACCACTTGGTGCTGTTTCGAGAACTTTAAGGCACTTCTTGTTTTGACGATTGTTCCAGGACTGCATGATTATATGCGACAGCATTTACGACAAACAGCGCTAAAAGCAGGATACTTCCACGGTCCACTGCTCTGACGAGGTCAGTGCTTCTCTGCAACACAAACTGAAATTTCTTTATTCACTGTCGTTGCTTCTCTACATTTCTCACTCTTGAGTTTCTTCAAGGCGGCGTAGACAGCATACCCTGCCATATACACCAATACCGGGATAATGTCCGTCATGTTTTACAGCGTTTCCTCGGTGACAACTACGTTGCAGCAAGGCCGTGAACAGTTTGCTTCCCTCTGAAGGTCATGCCATTCCTCATCTTCGTCACTGGCGTTTCTAGAAGTGGCGACCGTCGTACTTCTAATCACGCTTGGAAGTATATGTAGAATATTCTGCAGGAAAACTCACCCTGAGGTTCTGTGAAGGAGTGAAGCTGTCACACGAAATCGCGCGCAGCCATTTTTAGCGCAGCTCCGCATCCTGGAAAATCGAAAAACGCACACCTTGCACTTCAAGTCGTAATTGCTACTGCACTGAAGGACACAGCACTTGTTTGGTTTGACGAATTCAATGCCCCACACACGCTTCAGCACGCACGACGTTCTCACAATTTAGGAAAAAACGGCACACTGCACTGACAGAACCGACGTACCACGTGTGGCAGCAAGAAAACTGACGTGCCGGTGTGCCGCCGCACTACTCGCCCTCCGTCAATAAATATAGCGCGCTTTTGAGTTGAAAGTTATCTTGCTGGGTGCTGATATTTCATTTAAAGATAACTCTCATAGGGTTATTGCAGGTTTCTTCCGCCGATTGTATTTGTTTATTCAGAAAAATGGCGCGACTTTCTTAATGACGACCAGTGACACGTGTTTCGAGTTGTATCCATCCGCGTTTGAGCGGGCCACCGGGAACGAGGGAAACCGGATTCCCGCTGCCGTCGCCGCCTCCACTTGGTGACGTCAGCACTTCGAATGCGGAGAGCGCTTCGGCCTTAGAGTCTAGAGGGTGTTGGTACGTCGCGAGTTCCCCTCTTCCCGTGACGTCAGACTTGTGTTTACGCGTCACTGCGGAACAGTCCCCTCTGTACTGAAACCGAAAGTGCTTATTTAAAGGGGTGGTGCCATCAAATTTCGAGGCTATAACAAGCCTGTTGTGGGTTTCCTCTGTATGCAAGGATATTCCACACGAAGGGTCGGACACAGCAGACGTTTAGAATACATTTTAATTCACTTCCAAAGTGTACCTAAATGCCCATTCTCCCGATCGAAACCCATCGCTAGCGCACCAACACTGACATAGATCTGTAGGATGGGCAACGAAAGTTGTAGTGACGTCACACCAAATCTGCTGTAGTAACGTGAGTAACCTCTGGGCCTCCGCCACTTCCGCAACGTACGTACCGGCTGTAGTGAACTAGAATATATTCTAATTCACTATAGTACCGGCAAAGCATCGGTTGCTACATCACTCGCCGAGTTTCGATCGCTTCCTGGCTATGCGCGTCACAGCCTTGTGTGGTCACGTGACCACGCCTCCTACACTTCTACGTCACTGCCGCACTTGGGCGCCTAGAAACCGAAACCGAAAGTTGTCCAAATCAAAAGGCGATATTAAGTTATTTAGCGAGAATACATGAATCTTGGTGTGTGCATCATGCTTCCTGGAGCTATAGGAAACGCTTACAGCAAAGAACGCGCAAGCCACAAATTTGGTGGCACCACCCCTTTAAGGTAGCGGTATTAAAAATGTATTCAATGCACTCCCAGGCACTACGATACTATTTTTAGGGTTATCGACACCCGTGTTTTTATTTAGAGCAACAAACCGAAAAATATTTAAAATTCGTGTCAGTATTCCTTTAAGGCGAAATCATAATTTTGAGACGTCATATAACTAAGAATTTATGGTTAAAATGAGGCGTCGTTTAATAGAAAAAAATTTTAAATTCAGAAATAGCCAGTCATATTGCATTGGCATACTTCGAGAACACTCCCTATACATCGCTTGCCAAAAAAATACGTTGCCAAGTGCAATGTGTATCACTTGAGCGTCTCGCTCGCACCAGCTGAAAATAACAGCGTGCAATCATTCGGCGATCGCTTTCTTTCACTCCGACCCCTTCTACCCACTTCGTCTTCGAATGCTATTTTTCCTCGGTTGCCTCCTCGGGCTATAGCATCCAAAATGGGACTCACTAGTGGAATAGTTTGGAGGTTTGCGAGCGTGCATCGGCGTACTATTTATACCTTACCCGACCATAAGACGGCCCACGCGGGTGGCTTCGTTAGGCTAAGCTTTCTTACCGCTACAGTTCGTCACGACACCACATTAAGGAAATTTACGCCACGCGCTCGCTCGAACTTCGTCCCCTATATACGAGGAAACGAAAACAAGCCGCGCGCTCCACGTATGCGGACGCTCCGAAGACGCCGTCTCCTCCCCCGCTCCTAAAAGCCCCTGCGCCAACCGCGCGCGCATCTCTGGCGTGCTCCAGCGCCACCTCCACACCTATTTCCACGACGCAAGAAGTACTCGGCTTCCATCATTATCGCCGCCTTGCTGCGTCGTGATGCGCGCAGACGACGAAGACGACGAGCCATTTCCTGGTCACTCGGAACGATCCTTCCGCCGCGATGCTGCTGCTTCCGTTCCGGAAGCCCCAGGCCGAGCTACTGCCCCTGCATGTTTTCATACACTGCATAGTATACACGCGAGCTGAGAAGCAGCGCAGGGTGAAGAGCCGCTCTTCGCGTATATTTTACAGCGCTCTTTGAACCACGACTGCATTTCGCATGCGTGCGTTTTTCTCCACTTCCAAGAAAAGGGCGCGGGAAGAGCTCCGATAAGGAAACGAAAAACGCTTATAAAACGGGGAGTCAGCTGTTGACCCGATATAGCAAATGTACGCCGTCCCGTTTCGAAAGTGTTTCCGAAAGTGTAACCTCAGCGCATGAGCACTTCATGGTGCTTTTGCACCCGTACCAAGCGCGCGCAGTGTGCGAGACCATATAAAAGTGTCTTGTTTGTTTATCGCCTAATTTTTCTTTTTTACACCAATGGCGTCATTTTCAGTCGAGCTTGGCTCGGATGCGTTAACCAGGGATTTCACCTGCCTTTACTTCGTATACGACAACGCGTGTTAAGTCAGCGGGCGATGTCGCTTTCGGCGCTTGCACGTAAAATTTGTGTTGCGATCGTGTCATGCTGTTTCTTGTGGTGATCTCATAATTTATTTTAATCTTCATCGCTTTATAGTTTGTTGAACCCTCCTCGCTTTTCTCCTACATGAGCACGCGTGTGTATTTCTCACTGAACAAAAATACAAGATTGATAATTTAACGTGTTGCTGACGAGCGTCAACATGTAAGGTGAGTATGCAGAAACCGTGAACATCATTGTTCACGGCTTACATGTTCTACATGTCCTATAGCCGAAGAAAACGAGGACATGTTTAAATATAAAGTCAAGGAACTCGCGAACTTAGACGTACTTCTTCGCAGAATCGGCGGCAGGACAAGAGGGCCGTGGTTCACGTTACAGCTGAAGCACCTTAACAACAACAACAACAACAAAAAAGAAACTATTGCGTTAGAACAAAAATTTACGAGCACAACAGGAAGGTGATCTGCTTGTTCATCTGTTTGTGCATAGGTGTGTGTGTGAGGGGGGGGGGCAAAGCTTTATCACCCCCCCCCCCCCGTGCGCTCGCCTAAAACAAAGTTTATACCCACCATAAATGATCAAAGGAGTGGGCGCCAAAAAATCTGTCTAACACCTTTATTCAGTCCAACCTGTCCCGTAATTTCTAAAGTGCAGGGCTATGGCCGTGAAGGTTTTTGACGATAATGGCGGCCGAGGAACCCTGATGTTGCATTCCTACAACCGTTTACTCCCCGCGTATTTATCCTCGGAACGCCGGGGACCAAAGGCAGGTCATTGTAATACGTACGTCATCGCTCCATTTTCACTTTTGCATCCATTGTTTTGTTCGGAGTCGGCCAATAAGAGGGGTGGAAGCTTTGCCCCCCCTTAATGGAGAACCCTTCGCCCACCTGTGCCAGCCAACTTAAGCTTCTTTCGTTCGGTTATCTTCGAAGCATGGGACGAGTCACCGGTATTATTACGCAAACTTCTATTAGTCCATAGATTGGTCGCTGAATGTATTTTCGGTAGAATTTTCTCGGATTTCGCTGCCTCCTCATGGCGACAATGAACGCAACTCACAACGCATGCATGTACCTGTTGTTAGTTGCAAACATTAATGCTTGGTGCTGTGAGCTCAAGCTACTCAGAAAGTTCGAGTGAGGCACGCAGCTTCCTCAAGGTTGCTTCTACAGGCGCTGTTTCAACTGTATACGGATGTTCGAACCTCTTCGCCCTGCTTTCTTTCACAAGAAACGAGCGTTGTTTGGCGGCATTCACCGCAACGCGTAGAAACGCCCACGATGTATGCTGGCGCACTTGTAGCATGTGTAGAGACCCGTTAAGCGGCGGCAATTTCATTCTTTCCCCAACGTTTGCGCACTCCCACGGATCTACTTGAAGGGAACTCCGCACGCCGTCGCCGAAGCGATGAAATTGTCGGATCGTTTTCTATGTTTCTTTCTTTTTCGTCGTTATTTTATGCCGTTATTTTTTTCCTTGGCCACAATCTGGAGCACACGTAGAGTAGTATATCGTGTCTCGTTTCTTTCGTACGTATAGTTCCACGAGTGCCGACAGCATCTAGGCGGCGAAAATTAGCCGCAATAAATGGTCGCTTCCTCTGGCCAGAGGAATTCTTCCGACCGCGTATATCCTCTTTGCTTCGTAGCCTTACAGTGACCATATAACGACGCTGGGAAAGAGAGAAAATGGTGGTGGGGGGAGGGGGCTGAGATATAAGCGTTCTTTCATGACGAGTAAGAGCGATTTCCACGACACAGTCATCGAGGCGACACCTGAGGCCCGTTTTACACGCACGGGGAAGCAAAAACGCACGCGCAGAAGAGGAAGAGAATGGCACTGTGGCGGCAGCTCGTTTGCGCCGTCAGCGTTACAGTCAGTGCTGACACCGACGGCCTAAAAGTATCTCTCTCTCTTTGCCGTCTTCTTCGTCCGTAGATGAACCGTATAATTCACACCTTTACGCCCTACTACTTGAATAGCATATTGCGACAGACGCGCTCCGGCCTATCACGGAAACGACATCTGTCACCACGACTGCGTCGCCGTTCTGCTGCCTTCTATTTCAGTTTTCCTGTATGGCTTCCGGGATATGCGGTTAGACCACGTATCGCTCAGCGCGACGTTACGTCGATGGCTTAAGTTTGGTCGAACTTAAGTCTCTATGACACCTTTTATTTCCTGTCACACGTGCGAACCGCACGTTTTAATTTAGGGTTCCTTAATCTGCACGCTTCCGTCCATACTTGGGCGTGTTCTCGGGCGCTGTGGTGGTTGATTTTCGCATTCGTCCCCGCCGTTCATTTGTCGTAATTTAGTGCCATTATAGAGTTAGATCGCTTTATTTGGCAGTTTTTGGGCTTTTTTATTTTATTCCATGAATGCAGGGAAGTCGAACACAATAATATCTATAGTGTTCACCCCTCTTGTATATTTCCCAGTTTGAGCATAATGATGATCAGCGTTTACGTAGCCGTTTACAGGTAGCCCATACCTTCCACCAAGAAATTATCGAGGTGAATTTTCCCGAAAACGGTATGGTGAAGCGCATTCAAGAACTTCACTCTACTATCTTTAGGTTACGGCTACGCAGTGAGCATTTTTTTTTTTTATAAATAACAGCGCTTACTTAAAAACCAAGATTGTATATAGACTACCCGCATTGTAAAAAATCTATCTATTCAGAAAGTAATTCCAAATAGCTCCTATATGAGCTCAACTATCAGCCATTCAGTGTACAAGGCGACACATACGTCTGGCCATAGGTCGGCAAACTCACTCATGAGTCGACTCACTACGACTCACTCAGACTCAGATCGGGCCGCGAGTCTGAGTGCGTCCGGCTGAGTAATATTTGGTGAGTTTGAGTGTGAGTGAGTCCAGTTGAGGAAAATATTGGTGAGTCTGAGTCCGGGTGAGCTCTAAGCGCAAAATATATTCCTTGAGTGAGTCCGAGTGAGGTTCACCTTTCGTTGCCGACTTATATAAGTCCGTTCAGGAAGACGCTTTTAAAGGCTCCAGAACACGTGCAGACGTTAGCGGCAGCAGCAAAAATGAGTTCGTGTGCAGGAAAGAGAATTACGGTAACTTTTGCCTGGACATGCGCGAAAGGCGCAGGTATCGCGTGGCGTGTTTCGGGATAACGGGTGGCGGTAATCCTTGCGTCACGAACGAACACGTATGGCAGTCACGGCAGATGTCCGCAGTACAAGCTCTTGGAAATGTGCAGCTTTGCCTTCTTTGTCTAACGCGCGACAGCGTAAAGGCCTCGCTCCCCGACGGCTGATCGATGCAGGCACTGCTTTCGACTCGAAGTTTTCACGCTGTCTTGCACATATGAAACAGAAGATGAAACTGCAACGCAAGCACGTGAGTGACCCCGATGTGCGACTATCGAAGCCAGCTGTTTGCCAGCAGCGCTTATTAAGAGTGCAGTGACGGATGATGGGATTGGCGGTCCTCGGACGCCAGGTGGAATGCCAGCGACTTAGGGAATTGCAGTACTCGTACGGCACGTATACAGCGACTTCGAAGGAGGAAGTCACGAATCACTGCACAACGCGGCTGTCACTCGTGCACAGCCTTAGAACTCAAACCACAGCGGGTTACTTTCGGTTCGCTGCAAAGCAGGGGCGTAGCCAGAAATTTTTTTTCGGGGGGGGGGGGGGGGTTCAACCATATTTTATGTACGTTCGTGCGTGCGTTTGTATGTGTGCGTGTATATATACGCAAGCAAAACTGAAAAATTTCGGGGGGGGGAGGTTCAACCCCCCCCCCCCCCCCCACTTGGCTACGCCCCTGCTGCAAAGCTCCTACAGAAACTCGTATCCCGCAATCGGTGAGCCGCGCAGCGAAGATGGAGACTTTCGCACTTCTCTTCCTCTCTCTCTTTATGTCGCTGTAGCGTCTCTACAGACCGCTTTGTCGATTTCTTATACCACGCTCAAGTTGGACGTGTGCGGGCTACTGTAGGAAGGAGCCTCCAGAGAAAGAACATGTGGGCATTACAGCCGTACCGATTGCGCCAATGTCGACACTCCGGTCCGTATCACCTGCCCTCAACATCAGCTCGTGACGACATGCGTATGCAATGAAGATTTACGTTTTTTTTTTTTTTCGCGCGATAGCAGGACGTTTGTTTTTTTGGTTTGGTTTCATTTACAAGGTCCTACGAAAGCGAAAAACGGATGAAAGACCTACCAAAAAATAAAAGTGATTATTGTCGTCATCCCTATTCTGGGCACGAAAACAATGCAGGGCAGGTATTTTGTAGGAATGCATTTTCCTATGCTAACACATTTTCGTGCTTTTGGCGCTTGGACAGTGGTCATAGCAACGGTCCACCCACGTTATCAATGGGATTACAGCGGGCCATGGCCATGAGCGGATAATAAGCTGATAATATCATCCATGGGAGGATGATAAGGCTAGAATGAAATCGAACATAACGCATCGCTACAAAATACCGGCGATACCGGCCTGTGACTGGATGAATTGTATATTCCTTCTGGAATGTATCTTACTGGAACGACGTGGTAGCACTCACTGAAGCCATATCGCTGAAAAGACAGGGACCGAGAATAATAATAACAATATCTGGGGTTTAACGTCCCGAATCCACGATATGATTATGAGAGACGCCGTAGTGGAGGATTCCAAAAATCTTGACCATCTGGGGTTCTTTAACGTGCACCTAAATCTAAGAACACGGGCCTCAAACATTTTCGCCTCCATGGAAAATGCAGCCGCCGCAGCCGGGATTCGATCCTGCGACCTTCGTGTCAGCAATCGAGCGCCAAGGGACCAAGGAAGAGGACAGGACGTGCGCTGAACGTAATGAATGTAACAAACCAACTAGCTCAAAAGTCTGTTCTCGTGGTAACACTCTTCTGCTCCTCTTGTAATTAATGTACGTACTACTCTGTGCCTTTGGGAACATAACCACTGCTGATTTCTCCACTTCTAGTCTGCTTGTTGCATTTCGCTGGAAAGATCCGTATACGCGGAACATCGGAAGCCTCTTCCACTCCCCAGAACTTTCTACAGTGCCAGAAGATCAGTAGGCGCGACAGCAGCACCAAAGAGCATTAGTGGGTTCGTTTCGGCAGTAATCGCATGTGTCACGATGAAGCCGACTGCGCTCGCGCCGAACACTTGATAGTTGTGATTGGTTCAAGCGCGCGGGTGGATCGATCTCTGCAAGCATTTTGTCCATAAGGCGCATCACAATAGCAAAGAAATGACCCGACCTGCAGGTGGACCATGCTCCAGTGGCGGCCGATGCCGATGATAACCGTTTCTGTCGTACGCTTCCCTGACAGAGAACGGAAAGAAATTAGAAGGAAAGCGTTTCGTGAGCCACGAGCGGTACGCGAGCAATTCGATCAATCACATCCAGCGGTATACTCCATAGGTACTCCGCTCGAGAAAAAGTTCGTGACTTAAGGTCACCATACCCTCGCTGCGGTGGGTGCCCGGGTGCCCGCGAAGCGAACGAGAATTCCGCGACGGCCTTCCACGAGCAATCAGTGCGACCCGCCGCCATTCCTTTGTTCGCAGGGCGAAACAAACGCCGTTCGATGCGAAGCAATGGCCGCTCGGCGGAGGCAGCGGAAACCTCTTGGCATGCGGTACCGCGGAAGCGGAAGTTGCGCGCGGCGAACGATCCGATGATCTGCACAGAGAAAATCGCTTCCGATAAAAATGTCCCTTTCGTTTCTCCGCTGCATCCTCTCCCGCTGCTCGTAGATGACCGAAGTGTGGGAGAAGGTGCGATAACAATGCTTTCAGAATGTACTGCCTATGTCGCCGGTCCCTCCGGCATTGTCCCGGTGTGTAACGGCGGTTTATAGACTGTGCACGTGGTTTGGAATTATTACGAAATTTTTTCCTGTCTTCACTTCCGGAACACTCACGACGAGGAAAGGAAGAAAGTGTCAGGAGATCGCTAAAATATAGTCGCCGCTTCGAAACTGCGTGCTACCAAAGTGGAGAGAAGCTTATCGCTACTTCACGGAACCCAGCTGCGTTATCTGCAGCTGGGTTCCGCGAGCTAATACGTGGCTTATACGGATCGTTTTACCAGCGCATGCCAAACGGCGCCCGTTGTCGCAGCGATCGTGTTGGCGGGTCTGTTGAAGTCCGTATTGAGACCAGCGTCGGGCGGCGGCCGAAATAGCGGCACGTGCGATGTCGATATCTACGGCATCCGATATCTGCTTTGTATTCCGCCCGTTTCACTTCCGGACGGAAAAGGCTCGCTATACTTTTCCTCTTCTTTCGCCTCCGTTTCGACCGTGCTGCCTGCAGCGCGCACTTCCCACATCATGGGCAGTTCTAAGCGCCATTCCTTTTCCCGTATATATTTCTGTCTTCCTTCCCCCCCACCCCCCCCAACCCCTCTTACTTCTGCACTACCCGTAAATAAGTGAGAAGTTGGAGACCAAGACTGTCGCTATTTCGGCCGAGATTCGCTGAAGCTCTATTTTCTCATCTTCTATATCGCATTTCTCGCACCTTCATCACTTTTCGATTGACTGTTAACGGACACAAACAATCGCAAATTGTTTTCCCTAAAGTACTTGCGTCGTCGTATATGCATTGACCCCCCCCCCCCTTTTTTTTTAAAAAAACTGTTGTTTGCAGCAGCACGTGAGGCTTTGAGCTAATAGAGTTGCCTCTGAGCAACCTTGTCACAGAACCCTGCCACAGATTCGTATAATCTTTATGTAACGTCACTCTATATATTTTTTTTATCTCTTTTCACTTATATACGTTCAGAGTTATAACAATTCGACGCATTGGGTGCATGCAAGAGCTCTTCTCGGGACATCAACGTGCTAATGCGTATTTGCTCGAATAAACCCGCCGATGAGGCGAGCTATAAAGTGGGCTAGGCGGTGTTGTTCCATCTTAAAAAGCGCGTTTTGTTAACACAGACACAAGACGAAAAAAAACGCCAGGCCTGCGCTGAAACCGCAGCACAGTCACAGCGAAAGCTGGAAGAGCGGCGTTTCTAGAGCCCGTCCGCCGCGGTGGTATAGCGGTTACGGTGCTCGGCTGCTGACCCGAAGGTCGCGGGTTCGATCCCGGCCGCGGCGGTCGCATTTCGATGGAGGCGAAATGGTAGAGTACCGTGTACTTAGATTTAGGTGCACGTTAAAGAACACCAGATGGTCGAAATTTCCGGAGCTCTCCACTACGGCGTCTCTCATAATCATATCTTGGTTTTGGGACGTAAAACCCCAGATATTATTATTATTATATTTCTAGAGCCCGTTAAGCTCTCTTGGGGCTACCATACAAGTACACTCGAAAGGTACCCACTACGCCATAAATCATAATTTTTGTGAAGTTTGGAAGCACCTACTAAGCCATTATTCGTCATTCTGCGGAGAAGCGAGGCACCAGCTACACGTCTGTAAGGCATTATGTGCACTTTGTTGACGCGACGACTGATGACGATGAAGAATTATGGCTCAGCCCTTTGTAATGGGTTGGAATCTTTAAACGGGCCACCAGTTATGTAATTTGCATTGGGTGAGGCCCGGTCGCTATTTCCCTATCCCGTCATGCTGTATAACATACGTTGACGTGGGAGAGAGACGGGGGGGGGGGGGGGGGGGGGAAGAACTTTACTGAGACCCCGAGGAAATGGATCATGCCCTTATGGGCTTCCTTGGCAACCAATACAGGTGCACTTGCGAGGAACCCACTACGCTATAAATCAGTGTAATTTTACTGAGACCCCGAGGAGGTGGATCATGCGCTTATGGGCTTCCTTGGCAACCAATACAAGTGCACTTGCGAGGAACCGATTACGCTATAAATCATTGTAATTTTTGAGAAGTAGGGCAGCATGCACTGTGCCATTTTTCGTCATTCTACGAAGAGCGTTGGTACCTGCTATACGCATGTAAGGCATTATGCGCACTTTGTTGATGCTGTGCCTCATGACGATGAAGAATTATGGCAGAGTCCTTTGTAATGGGTTGGAAGCATTCAACAACCTACTCGTTGCGCAATTCGCGTTGTGTGACGCCTGGTTACAGAATTCACGTTGTGCGACGCTTGGTGCTTATTTTACTCTTCTACCACGCTATATTGCATATGCTAGTGGTTCCTTCCCGACATGAAGCCTGTATAGGACCTTTTTGCAAAGCAGATTCAAGCACCTGCATGGCTCAAAGGTTGAATACTGGGCTCCCACGCAGAGGGCCCAGGTTCGAACCTCGTTCCATCCTGGAATTTTTTTCTTATTTCGTTTTTTTTTTCTTATTTCGAGCGATACTGGTTACGGACACCGGCGGCGGCGGCGGCGGCGGCGGCGGCGGACAACTACGGCGCCAAAAACGGCCGGTGAAATGATCTCATAACAGCTTTCGCTGTAAAAAAATACAGGACATAAGGCAACGAGCGCAAACTACCAATTGGTTGTTTGTGAAAAAAAAAAAAAAACGTGGTCCCGAGAAAGGGTTGTGTCAAATGAGCATGCGCAGATGCTCATAAAAACAGCTGACGGGGCAGGGCGAGAAAACACAGAGGGGGAGTGAGAAAGAAAGGAAAAAGGTGACAAAAAGGTAAAGAGAGGCCGTGATTCGCAGAAGCAAGATCGAGCCAAAATTAGCTTGTAATTTTTTGCAAAATCTACCTCAGCCGCCTTTAGGACGATAGAATTAAAAGGAGCACTAAAACAAGCATCCTCGCCTTCTTCCATAATGTTCAATGCGTCTAAAATTTCTCGAACCGCTTTTTCCTCGGGGCGGGCTAACATATACAGCTGTTCTTTCGGAAAAGGCATTACAGGAACATTTCCTGCAATTCGCCGCTAAGTTACTAGCGGCTGCAAGCTGCTTGCAGGCCTACCGATGCTCTCTTATCCTTAGGTTAAGGCATCGTCCCGTCTGTCCGACGTATAGGACCTAGTACACGATAATGGAATCTTATAAACCATCCCTTTCGTGCACTCGACGTACCTGTCTCTGTGGTTAACATCGCAAATTGGCTTTTGGGTCATATAACCTGCACTGACTTTTTTGCACAAGCCTTTCAGCTTTTGCGGGGCTGAAAAGATAACCTTAATATCGTGTCGCGCAGCGATTTTCCTCATCCTGTGCGAAAGATTGTGTACGTATGGCAAAACAACAGGCCTCTTGCTTTTATCTATAGGTATTTTATCCTTGCTAAGGTCTGCTTTTCACAAATTTGTGTAACCATTCCTTTAGGATAGCCATTGCTCTGAAGTCGCTTAGTCTGGGCTGCCATGCTTTCTTCTACCCTATGGTAGCACGATTTCACAAGGGCTTGTTTCAGGCACGTGGTTGTGATTCCTCTTTTAATTATTTTTTAATGCCCCGAATCGAAAGGAAGAAGCACTTTTTCACTCCGCACTTTGTACGACCAACAAGCACGTTGATCCCCCATTTCGATTTCCAAGTCAAGGTACGGCAATCTACCTTCCACTGAAAGTTCAAATGTGAATTCAAATGCGGGAGGAATTAACCCGCCGAGATGGTTCAGTGGATATATGGTATTCTGTGTATTGGCGGCGGGACACACAGAATCTCCATCTATCGGAAGCGTCTGGCTGCCGTAGTACGAGTGATGCCGGCTCTCAATAAAGAGCCGCAAGGGCGCCCTCCTGGATAGTGTTGTATAGGTGCCTTGAGGAGTTATTGACTACAACATGACTTATCGTTGGCAAACTGCAGATTGCTTCACACGCGCCTTATATCTTGCGAAATACAACACCCTTATATATATATTCCCGGCCTATATTTGCGCGGTCTTCGCGATGGAGTTCGCGAAGCCGGTGTGATGCTCCAAGGAAGCAGTCGTATATATTCATGCTATACGCTACAAAAAATCGGTCGTCATCATCTCATATTGCAGTGACCGCAAGGTTTCTTAACGAGTTCGGGTGCGTGTATGTTATCGTGAGATACCTCAATTTCGTTGCGAGCGATAGCACCTTTGTGTCTCGCTTGTTGTTGGCTATTTCTTTTTTTCTTTTTTCAGCTTGAACGAATTTTTTCAAAGTCGCCTGTCAAGAACTTCGGTCTACTCGAGTGGATTGCATGAAGACACGGAAATTACTTCATCACAAGCTGAAGTGACCATTTACCTGCTCAAAATTACGCAGTAATGAATTTCAACTGTAGCGAACAGTTGTGGAAACTGCAGAATTGCAACTAAGTCCCACTGAAGCCCTATGTGCCTATTCCCGAGACAGCGATTTATATCGAGGTATTCGTCTCCAAAATGTGCTAAACTATCTACGCACTAGCTTTACAGTTATCATTCGAAACTCTGACAGATGGTAAATTTTAGAGCTGCAAAACTTTTCTTTTTAAGTAGTTTACAGGAACACCAATATTCTTCTGGCACATTTTTTGCTTCTTTTTCATTTAATTTTCTTGTTTTCTTTTTTGTTTTTTTGACGCAGGTATAGGGGTCTGTCTTAGGACTTCCGCTAAGTAGGCGTGACATCACATACAGCTGCCCCCCTCCACAAACTCCCGCACACATACGATCACGTGTCAGATTTGTGCAAGCTCTGGGAGCGCAGCCGCGCAGCGTTCTGGCGTCAGTGTAGGGCGCCTGCGCAGTCGAGGGCGGTTAGAATAGACGTAGACGAAAGTACGGAGTGATGCTAACTGCTAACAAAGCTTCGTTTCAATTAAAAGGGCAAAAAGTGGCGAGGTGCCGAGGCTTAGGAGCACGTCAAATTACGTACGTTGTAAATGCTGGTCAAACTGAATCTGGGCATACGCTGAGGTATATTTCGTAAATGAAGGTAACTCTGCAGTACAAAATGAGGAAGAAGACTAAAGGAAAGAAAGGTTAGTAGAAAAAACAGGCCAACAATGCCTCGGAAACTATATGACTATATATGTTCTGTGCGGGCTACATGCCTTAAGGGCAAGTCTATGTGGCTGATAAGATTAAAAAAAGAAAGAAAAAGAAAACAAGCTCGAGGCTAGCGTACCACGTATTGTGGCATACGCAACGGGAGCGTACTCAGACCGTAGGCAGACAAGGGCGCCACCACTGCGCGGATCACGCTGGGAGATGAAGCCATTCGCAGCGAGGTACAGACGGGCGCCCGAGGATGGGACGGCGGACGTCCGGCGATCAGGAGGTCAGCCGTGGCCCGCCATTCAAGGGGGCCCCGTAATGGCCCCCGCGACGCGAGATGTGTGTCGAGACGCGTGCATCCCTCGGCGGCGTTACAAGCGTGACCTTGTTCTCCTCATTTAGGCCGCGCCAGCACCTGCTGCCACTAGCGCGAATGCAAAGCGACGCCGCTGCGGGCCACCCTGCCCGCGCCCCACGTGGGTCCACCGTCCGGTTGCTAACTCATATATCTCCCATCCACCGGGCCGTCACCGGTTCCTGACATCCGTTCGCGTCAGTACGTTTAAGATCGCTAAATACAGGCAGCAGCTGTAGGGGCTGTGACATCAGTCTGAAAGCGGTGTACACTGCCGAACGTTCTTGCAGCGCATTAACCGAGGCTTTAACTATGCGAGAGGCAGTCATTCACGAAGGGTTTCACTGCCAGCGCGATAAGAAAGAAACAATTGTAAGGGAAATGGCAACGCTAGAAAGTAATGCGGCCCACGAATGAATTTTTTCATCATGTCAGGATTGTTCGAAGTCCCGAGAAACTGCGAGACGCAAACCGCTGCGTGTTGATATTATTTTACACGTGAACGCGGCATCGGTCCTTGTCAAGCATATAATTTAAACAGGGACTGTATTTAGAAAGGGTTCGACTACTCCAATTTTACTCGGTTCCTAAATCATCCGTCGCAGAAAGTGGCCTGTCCTGGTGTTAATGACAGAGTGACGCCGCGTGGGCAAATAGGGCAACAAGAATGGAAGCCTAAGTTACGAACGCACCACTCCACATTGCTTCACTGTCATTGCTTTTCTAGGAATTCTGCAAAAAGAAAAAGAAATGAGAGAAGAAAAATCCAGCAAAAGAGCCAAGACATGGAAACGCGCGAAGTATACGTCCAAAGAAATACCGGAGGGTACGCTGCCCTTGAGCCTAAAAGTGAGGTATATTTCATTCATCTATAAACTATTTAGCGCACAGGCCCAAGTGTCATTGCGTGAGTACTGCAGTCGTCATTAGTGCCTGTAAAATTTACTCGCGTCATCTCTTCACGCGACATATACTTAACTTAATAAAGGAATACCGTGAAGCGCACTTTCAAGACTGGAAAAAGAAACGCCGAACACGGGACAAGCGCTACTCGCAACTCATCTTTACTGTTGACGATTTCCTTACTTATATACACAACATAGCACGTAGGCGCAAGCGCACTGCCCATCACAGCCACAAAGGTGTCATATCAGCTAGCATGCAAATTACAACATTTCTAAAAACTGCTTTTCTTTGCTGCGCAACATAACAGACGCATCACTAATGCAAGCGCCTTCTTCCTGATATGAAATGCTTCCATGATTTCTCTGGCCATCGCAGTCTCACTCCTGTTATATAATGCGAATACTAGTTAACTTTGGCTCAAAGGCACCGGAGCTACAATGTACTACTTTAGTTCCGTGTCGACGACCACTTGGGCATATGCAGGCCATGAATTCGGTAGCGCGAGCTTGCATAAGTCTCTCACCTCTGGCAGTATTTGACGATTCATGCAAACTTCCTTCTGAACAACAATGCCGACCGACCTCAGTCTGGAGTTTCCAGCAACGCTTTTGTCGCAATGTGAGAATGATAGCTGTTGGCTACATCACAAACTCCTAAATCTAACCGGAAAATCTAAAACAGCAACGATAAGCTGCGCTAACAAACATCACATCATCATTGACAAAGAGGTAGAAAGAGAGTGCCGCATCATTTAGCCAAGCCCATGCAATGAGCATAACAAATTCAGTAGGCTTAATCTCCAGTTCACTTGCGCATGTTCGTAAATGGAGACTCGTCATATTCGTCTCTTCAGTTTCACGCCTCATTGCCAAGTGGCCATGATCGCTGAACCAGACAGTTACGACATCATCTGCATGCAAGTGAGTGCTGTCAAGAGGATTCTCTCGACCTTCTTCCGTTCGCGATTGCGCGGCCGAAGATGATGCCTTTGTTTTGAAAACGCGTAGTGCGCGCGACGAGCTCCTTGCAGCGCAGTAGCGCGAGCCGCAGGCGTCTTGTGAGTGTGTGTGTGTGCGCGCGCGCCTCCGAGCGCATGAATGGGAGCAGGCTGGGAACAGGCACCTACGCACGCGGCCATTGAGGCGTGTCAAGCGCGCGGCTCTTGTTGGCGCGCTGCCCGGCTCGGCCGCAGAACCGGATGCCGCTCGGCCGATCATCCATGGTAAACAAGAAGAAATAGCCCGAGGGTATGACCAGACAGCCGTGATTCAGTCGAGCCGTTGTCGAGGGCTTCCCCGTATGGGTACAATTCATCAGCCAAGAAAAACAATGAGCGGCGGCCCCGATCCCCAAAAGAGTCGTCCACCCTCACCCTTTCACCCGCGACACTCGGACATGCCACTGAGGATGTGTCCAGGCGACTCGCATGCTCCAGTGACCCCCCGCCACTTGCATCTGCGAAGCGTGTCAAAAGGAGTCGCCGCCATTAAGGACCCAAGTAGCTGCACGCCAGAAAAAGGGACACTGCTGGTGACGCAAACGACCGAAAATGACGACACTTGGCTGGACCTCGTGAGCGGCACTGCCCGGTCCGGTGCACAGGCGCCGCATTTGAGAGTCCCGTGGCCAACCTATCTTGAGAGTTCTCAGGCCAACCTATCTTGATAGTTGCGCGTTATAGCTTCAAGTTGCACCAGCATGCGTTGATAAATTTCGTCGTTTCAATCCGGATGAAAACACTGTGCTACAACCCAATATCGCTGGCACTGCGGGGAAAAAAGTAGGTAGCTGGAGCTTGGTAAACATAGGAACCACGTAACACACGGACGCAGAAGTAAACAGTCATGTGTATTACGGTACGTCACTTGCAAGTAATTTATTGCGAAAAAATTTCGTGCCCTTTAAGCATCAGAAACCCAACGGCACATATAAACCAAATAGGTGTAAACCTATTGTTGAATGATTGTAGTTCAGCGGTTTTAGAAACCTTAGTTCAGCGGTTTTAGTTACTAACATTGCATTGTTACTTTCCTGTAGGTAGTGACTGTGAGTAGTAAATGTCATGGTAGCAAAATTACTAACTTGGCAGTCACTACCTGCAGTTACTACATAGGAAGTGAATGTTGCGACACGCATTGACTACCTCAAAGCTAGTGAATACCACAACTTTTTTTTTAAGTGCGCCAGGGGACGTTGCACAGATATAAACCGTATCCGCGTTGGCGCTCACCAGGATCGCACAACGTATGACATGATATTTCGTTCGGCCCTGTAATTGACCGACGCCCGCAACGATTAAGAGATAACTAACGACCCTTCTTGATCCAACGTCCTTGCATCGTCCGCTGTCGTGCGCTAATGCAGTACTGGATGCGACGAGTACAACGTCGTCGCCTGTAACAGTCTGTGCCGCGGGGGCGAAGGTAATGCCCGAGGCTAGTCGAGGAAAGAATGTTAATGGAACTTCAGGGCACAGAGAGGTAATACCGCCCATCTGAATACACATAAGGCTTCAGACCCCTTATGCGACAGGGCCGCATACATTCTGGTGGACTTGCCAAGTATGGGCACATACACATGTGGACCAAGTTGTCTCTATATCTACAAATATCCTGCCAAGAAGAAACGATGAACGCTGACCGTTGCACAAAGAAGAAACGACGAACGCTGAACGAGCCGCTGACCGTTGCACAAAATCCTTCTGCGATAATAATGTCTCGTCGCTTTGAATGGAAAATGCTGTTCAACAAGTAAATGCAGGCTACGCACTGTTGTCCAAATGTGAGGCAGCGGCTTCCGCGGCTCTAGTGAATCGCCAAACAACGGCTATAACGATGACATTCGAATTGGTCGATCCGGCGCTAGCAGCTATTCTGCGTTCTCCATGCTGTTCCAATATCATTGATTCACTTTACGCATCGTTTCATTTGTTGCACACGTCGGAGAAGCATTGCAAACTGATCCAGCAATACAGCAAAAGCTGTAATTTCAAAAAGGCAAATATCATCCTCCGACCTGCTCGCAATGATATTTGCTTTGTACGGGGGAATGCAGTTAAACAAAACTTCAAAGATGGCCCTCTTCTTAAAATATTCGAGCGTTGAGGATCGTCTGAGAAGCCCGTA
Source organism: Rhipicephalus sanguineus (assembly GCF_013339695.2). Classification (NCBI taxonomy): domain Eukaryota; kingdom Metazoa; phylum Arthropoda; class Arachnida; order Ixodida; family Ixodidae; genus Rhipicephalus; species Rhipicephalus sanguineus. The sequence continues at coordinate 189,343,767 of NC_051176.1, forward strand.
AGAGCATTAAGGTGGTGTGACCTTTGTTGTATACCATAGGACCCCGTTGGTCGACTTTTATACATCGTACATTCTTGTGCTCGCACAAGTTAGACTACACCGCAAGCAGAGCAACAACAAAAAAATTCCCACAGCTTTACGGTCGGCATGTTTTTTCCGACGATAGACGCCGGTGCTTTTCCTAACATACTTCCTAGGAAGGCGAGTACAGAGAAGAAAACAAAGAAAAGGTATATTTGGTTCTTAAATCGGCTTTTACGCCTTTGTTCTTCCCGCCTCTTCCCAAGCGCTTTCACGGGGCTTTGCGTTTCTCTGTCTCGGCCACAGGCACGGAAGCGACGTGGGCATGGTGTCACCGTCGTGGCCGCAAACGCCCTGCAAAGTTGGTGCTGTGTTATACACAAAACAAATACTAGCTGCGAACCACGGTAACTTATTCGAAGAAGAGCAGTACTAATATGTATATCTCGGACGGTGTAGAACGCTATCCACCCTTCTTCTTTTATTATTATTATTTGTATTCCCCTTGCCTAGATCTGGCGACAAGCCGGCGCGTCCTTCCTCTCGCCTTAGTGCTTCCCTTTTGAACGCCTTATTATGCCGCTTCCGCTGGCCGACCGAGATTGAGCGCGCCGATAGACGTTAGGATGTGGAGCTAGGTCTCACGAGAGTTCCTCATCGCGTAAACCTGGTTTCTTGAGAAGCAGCCCGCTGTACGGACGAGAAGCTGCTGCCGCCGGCAGCTGGTCTGCCTTACATTATACCTGGTATAGAAAAAAGCCTGCCCTGAGCCGGCGTGATCCATTCGCGGCTTCTGGGTTCTCATCGGAAGCGTGTTAGTGTACTGAGTTCGCGTGCTGAGTTTGCGAGGCCTTTTTGGAACTGGTCTAAGTTACTTTAGCGCATCTCTTGAGAAATCGAGACGTGGAAGACGACAGTCTACGCTCATTCGCAACTACAGTTGTGAGTGAGCGCTCCTTCTTTGATTTTTCTTGTCTTCGTACTTCTTTATGTGCTTTTTTTCACCTCTTAACACGGCAAGAGAACCAGCGGGGGACCATGGATTAATGGACTGAGAAGAACCATCCTTCTAGGGCTAAGACAAAAGCCCAGTCATTCAATAAAGTTCGTGCTTCCTCACTACGTTGGTAAAGTGCACTGAAGCCGTGTATGCCTTCAGGCATGCACGAACTGGAGCTATGATGACGGCGAAAAAAAGCGGAGCTCGCTAATTGGTCGCTCCCTTGGACCACTTCGCTGGATGTCGGCAATGCATCCCATTACGCTGAGCGCGTTTTCTTCTCTGTTGTCCGTGTCTCTTTTTTTTTTTTTTTTAGCATGAAAGTGTTTTTTGCCGGAATCCACGAAAAATTCATTTACTTCATTTCCGTCACGGAACTGACATCGGTAAAATGCACGCGAACAGATGAGAAAGAAAAACTTTCGTTGTTAGGATGACCTGAAAGTCGAGCCCAGGACCTCTCGGTCCGCGACGATAGGTACTGAGTGCTCTACCCACTGCGCTACCGCCGCACATGCACGAGGCTTTACAAACGCGCCTTATATCTCTCACACCTACTCCCTCTCGCATGGTTGGCTGGGGCGGTGTCGCGGTCTGGGAGAGGTTTTCATCTTGTAATGCGCCGCAAGGTTTGGCACGAACCGGGAAAAACTACCAATTGTCCAACTATATTAGCTGGAAGAGGTGGAGTACTGCATCGTGACACTAACGAGCGCCGACAGGGAGCATTTCGGTAGTTTCAGCGCAACAGATGCTTTCAGTGCATTATTGTAGGAGAAATAGTGTAGGAGAAAATATTGTGAAGCGCGGCATCAGAGAACATATCTGCAATTAAAGTCAAGTAACGTTCTCCCGCAGTCCTCTTCGCCCGACTGCCAGATCACTGGTGGGGATGCAGCATTTCGGTCATGTATCTTGTCCCTAAACAGTTGCCTTCTTTCCTTAGAAGCTTCGCGCCCGGTTAACTTCTAGGTCAAGAACCGTAAGAACGTTATCAACGTGGCATTTAATTCTTAACCGCAAGATAGCGAGCTTAGGATTTTCAATAAAGGAAACGCAAGCAGGACAAATCACAAATATATTTTGGGGACAAGATGCACCCCAAAACGCTTAAATGATAGGTTTTTTTTTTGTTGTTGTTGTTGTTTAGTCCTGCCACTTCGTTTTTGCCTGTAGTGATATTTGCGCTGTACGATACTTCATCATCATCATCATCATTATTTATTTAACCTTAAGGTGGGGGTAGCATTACATAAGGTGGGGGTAACAATAGGTAACCACGGGTCACAAGGTTACATCACATAAATACTGTTGGAAAAACAAGAAAAAACATAGAAGAGTAAAAAGAAGAAAAAGACTAGAAAAACAAGAAAACAAAACATGGAAATGAGAAGGCAGGTATAAACGCGCAAAGAACAGGCCTACTACTCGGCCTCCTGACAGTGGTGCTGTAAGAATAAATCTTTAAATTTCACACAGTTTACCTCACTAACAATACCGTCAGGAAGTACATTCCAATCCGATATGGCAGTCGGTAGAAATGATTTGTTGAAGGCGTTAGTTGAACCATGAATGCAAACAGACGTCGTGATGATCTTATGGGCGGCAGGATTAGGCCCTCGCGTAAATGAGGAAAGTTATAATACAGCTTATGGAAAAGGCACACGCTTTGCGACGGTATGCGACGGTATGCCAAAGGGGTTAGACCAATCGAACTTTCGATGTTAGTGACGCTCAATCTAGAATCATATTTGGAAGTTATAAAACAAACAGCTCGATTTTGTATTGCCTCCAACGCCTCGATTAGGTACTCTTGATGGGGGTTCCAGACAGGGGATGCGTATTCAAGTTTGGTGCGTATGAAAGTTTCGTATGCCATTAGTTTAACTGTGGGCGAAGCAAATGTGAGTGATCGTCTGAGGAAACCTAGTAATCGAGAAACGCTTGCAGAAAGTGACGTGATGTGCTTAGACCAATTTAGATTATCTGTTATTTCTACGCCGAGATACCTATAAGATTCCACCTGTTGTAGCGCGGTATTGTTCATCGTGTATGGGAAATTTAGATGAGATTTCTTACGGGACACGTGCATAAACTTACATTTTGATACGTTTAACTGCATGAGCCAGGTCGAGCACCAGTTTTGGATTAAGGTTAAATCATCCTGCAGCAATGCCTGATCGTTAGTAGTAGAGATACGTCGGTAGAGAACGCAATCATCCGCGAACAAACGAATGGTTGATGAAATTTGAGCAGGAAGGTCATTGATGAAGATTAGCAAGAGAAGCGGGCCAAGAACAGAGCCCTGTGGGACTCCAGAGATAACGTTAGTAGCGGCAGATGGATGGCCTTCGATGACGGTGCACTGGGAGCGATCAGATAAAAAGCAGTGAATCCATGACAATATCAGCGGATCGATTGAAAGGCAAGATAGTTTAGCCATGAGACGCTGGTGAGGAACGCGGTTAAAAGCCTTAGAAAAATCGAGGTAAATGACATCGGTTGCAAAGGATGAGTCTAGGTTTAAGTGCAAGTCAGTCGAGAATTCAACAAGTTGAGATTCACACGAAAAGCCGGACCGCAATCCGTGTTGGTTCGGGAAGAAAAAGGAATTATTGTCCAGGTGTTTTGCCAGGTGGGAGTAAATTATACGTTCAATAAGTTTGCATGCAATATATGTTAGCGAGATAGGACGGTAATTAGATGTATCGGAGCGGCTTCCTGCCTTGAAAACGGGTACAACTCTGCTAACCTTCCACTCAGACGGGATTTGGCCGCTGGAAATAGACTGCGCGAAAATGATTTGTAGGACGCGACTAGATATTACTTTTGTGCCTTTAAGAATGAAGCTCAGTCAGGGGTGCGATTTTTGTCAGACCCGATACACTCTTCCTGCGTGGAAACACTATATCGAGTGCGCATATATGTTTGCAGGTCCCGCGACATTGAGTTACCATTTAGATTAAACGTCTGCAGTGACTGCCGCACGTGGTTCCTCTCAAGTTTCTCTCACGGCGATGTGTCAAGGAAACTGCGGTTTCTCTATCTCATTAGCTACAGATGCAATAAAACGTTGTTGGCTGCAGAGCGTACATGCTACATTATAAAGGCAATTAGTCATTAAATCAATCAAATCAACCAACTTTCTAGCGAGAGCAACTCACCAACACATATATATATATAACAGGGCACAAAAGTGAAAAGGACGACGACAGAGAGAGAGTGTAAAGAGCGCTGTCGTCGTCCTTTCCAGTTTTGCGCGCTGTTACATATGTTGCAATCAACCAACCAGCCCAGCAAGCAACCATTCTTCACCAACACAGTTAACTATGCTCCAGAAGCAATATGAAGAGTATAAGTTCAGACACACTAGACGTAAGGAGAACCTGCACGAGATTGACGAACACTCTCACAGCACTCATGCTCACGGAAGAGAGGCCAAGCGCATAAAATGTCATGCATGGGAGAAAGCAATCCAAGTTTTCGAAAGGGGCAAAGAGAAATAAGAGGTAAAAAGAATATTGTGGATTACATCCCTGATAACAGCAAACATGGACCATCAGCCCAACCACAGCACGAGCAAGTCATTTCAAGAACGTCCTTCGCAAGGCATAAAGTCGAGCGGGGTCCGTTTGGCCTGTGCGATCGGCGCAGGCAAGTGAAGCACAGCGGGTGCCCCTTCGAATTAAGAACGTGGCTGCGTAAACGTTAAAAGCGGGAAATCAATCAGTTGTCCGCCTTCGACTGAAGCCCATACCAAAGAAACGTGTTACAGATTACCCGACTCACCCTGCTAAAGCTGTTAACCACGTGGGTCCGTATTCACCAAGTGGTTATCAAGCCAGAAGCTTTTAGAACCATCTTTAATAACAGATTCTACCAAATTGTGACGATGGGCATATTGTTAACGAAGGTACCCTGCCAATGGCGAACAGATCTTACGAATAAAAAGGTCGGCGAATGTAGGCCATTCACATTTCAAGTCAGAAGCATTGAAAGCACGCTTTCGAAGCCGCATGAAAACAGACACGTCGTTACGCGTGCGCGAGAGTTCCGAATATCCACTTTGGCCGCAGAGCACAGCAAATATATAATGCCGAGCGCTTCCTTGAAGTGATTCACTTTCACGGTATTTCTGGGCACGATCAATATCGCAAGAAAAAGATAGTAAGTCGAATACTGCAATTAAGGACAAGGTGGAAGAAACCCGAGACACAAAATGCTTATAGAAGGAAACAATGCCATTCAGCATGATAAGTAAAATAAATTGAAACGAGAGACTGATACAATCAAGTGATTAAAGACACGCGCAACGCGCGTGAGCATGTAGCTGTGAGAAAATGAAATAGAATCGTCGGACGCGACCAGTTTGGAACAAAGGATTAGGGAAAATCGGACGCCCCCTTATAGATAGGTAGATCCATGCGAGCGTTCACTGATCGTATTTTTGGGCCCGGAGTTCGCCTAAGAAAGAATCAGATCCATTGTTTCCCATCAGCCAGGTGCAATGTACAGTCTAAATATGGCTCAAAAGACGAGTGATCCAGTCTGGCTCCTGTGTATGCGTGTCTCTATCATTTCTCCCCGAGATGTCATTGCGCGCGTGCCCCACAGCCGCCCTCGGTGCCCGCCCCCCGCGTCTCGATCGCTAAAATAAAAGGGGGGAACGATGAAAACAGGAGTGCGAGAGGCGCAGAAATAGTTCTTTGTGCTTGCACAGCGGAAGAAAAAAAAAAGCATCCACGACACGGTGCCGGCAATAAGAGCCGTTGAAGAGAAGGAAAGAGAGCCTTTCTCGGTTATAGGTGGCCGTATTGAGGTCGCATCTCTAAAACGGGCAGCCCATTTCGCCGTATCCATCCTCACGCAAGGAGGAGGAGGAGCGCCCGAGCATTGACTCCCCTACTCGGTCGTTAGGCAAAACAAAGAATGCGGCAGCGCTTGCAATTCGGAAAGAAAGGAAAGAGCGGCCGCCAGCGCACGTGTTGCCTCGCCCGGCCTGTCAGCAACGCTCGCGCGAAACACCCGAGTTCAATGAGCACGCGAATTCACTCTTTGTTTCCGCTCTTCTGTTTGTGTACGCTTTCGTTTCACGAAAGAGAGCGCTCATTAATTGATCGATCTCTCCGCGTTTACATTTGCGAACGCTGTGGGGCCTCGACGTTCTCACAAACCAGACGTGAGTATAGTCCATACACTGAGCCTGCCACTGTGCTGGCCCGCTTCGACATCCTTTCACTCTGCAGCGACTCGGGACGTTTGAACGCGCAGCTCTCATCTGGAATGTCTGGATGCGTTCCCTTACCTTTCATTGGCTCGCAACGTCTTATACGAGAGCAGTTCAAACACTCCTACGTTGAGCGGATCCAAGCAGTGGCCGCCCGCTGCTGCTTTGTTCCATGCGCGCCAACTGTCCGTACTCATCGTCCCTATATTCTGTTTTCTCATCTCAGGTCTGAGCCAAACTTGCAGGGGGTCCCGCAGGGAGTTCAGGTGTGTCCGCGGGGGTGCTTCGTTCACTGAAGTACTACACGCGGAGCGAATAATCGGCTCGTACGAGCGAGGAACTTTTTTCGGCGTCAAAAAAAAACAGCCGCCGCCGCTCGTCGAACACCGCTGCCATCGTTCAACACGCGGCGATAAACGTAAGCGAGTCGGCGTACAAATTTGTTGTCTGCTTGTATGATCGCGCACAGCCTATACAGGATGACATGGGCTCCATTCGTGATTGCAGCTTAAATGCACGCTTCGCAGGGCACAGAGCGTTGCGTTTTCCAGAAAAAGTGGCCTCATCTAGGATCGGTGCTGCTATATTTGAATACATGTTGCAGAGGCTGGAATAGAAGAAAAAAGACGCGCCGATGCGTGGGCCTGCTACGGCAGCGTTTCAAGCCGCTAGTGATATCAGGCGTCCTGCTTCCACGTGCAAGCGCCTAATAAAGCCATCTTGACGAGACTACATTTCAACACTACTTAGCGAACTCGCAATGCAGCAGTTCAGTTTTGTCCCTCAGCGTGCATTTCGGCTATCCGTGACGCGGAACGTCTCTCCGACTATGCCGTTCTAAAAACGGTGATGGCCTTCAGTTTCGCAATGAAAAGATCGTTTAGCGGCAGCTAACGCAGGTTCTGCAAGTGATAAGGAGACGATTTCAGTGCGCAATTTACCGAATACAAAGCATGTAGAAAGGCATTTTGACAAGCTGAAATTCAGGACTGCTTCGAAAACTACTATATTAAGCACAAACCTTCCAAAAATGGGTACGTGCTGAAAGGTATCGGCGTTTTCGACATGGAAATTTGTAGGATTTCAGAAAAAAAAAATGTTTAATGGGCAACGAACAGAATTCAGACAGTTCTCAAGGGTATTACACGTTTTAGCGTCATTTGGTAAAGACAAATGTAAAACAAATGTAGCCTAATTCAGCTGCCGTATAAGCCGCATGGTCCCTGTGAAAGCAAAGCAGCCAATAGGTGTCCGCCTGTTTTTTGGCCCGTGCGGCGCAAGCCAGCAAGCAAATCGCATGCGCCATACGGTCGCGCTGCTTATTGATTTTCTAACGTGGGAAGTTTGCCTTGAAAGTTTGAAGCTGAATCCAGATACTAGCAATAAAGTCACACCTATATGACAGAAACCTTTACTTAGCAGTTAGCACTGCAGTCGCTGTAGTTCCCAGAAATGAGTCCTCGAAATCCGTGGCCGAAATGCATTGACGTTGCAGTCAACGCATATATATCTACACTGCATCTTTTCGCAGTGTCGAACAGTCCTGAGTGGGACATTCTTGAATGCGCTATTTGGCGCTTACCTCAATGGTCAGTTATCGCTTCTTTCATTCTTTTTCTTGTTGACATCCGTCAGCAAAAATCTTGATGCTGCAAGAGTTGTTGAAATGACCGCTAGCACACGACCTGACGCGCTAAACGCAGCATCCTTCGTTTTTTTTTATTATTTTTTTATGTGACACCGGCGACGTGTGGCCCATGAAAGGACTGGCTGCTATTCCAAAAATCTCCTCTATTCGTACCTCGCACCTTCGTTTTGTTTCGTTTTCTTGCCCGCGGTTGACACACGAGAAAATTGGCGCGAAACATACAAAGCAACCTCCTTCCTCGGTGCACGAAAGGCAGCGGCCGGTAGACGGGCCAACGAACGCGTACTTCTATCGATCTCCTCGCAGTGGATCGTGACGGTCACTCAAGAGTCGCGTCTATGATGCTGTCGTCGTCATCGTCGCCGTGGCATTCCTATATAACAGCCAAGCGAGGCCGCGCCGTGGAGAAAATTCCTCGTTCACGCTTTCGCACGAGGAAGAGATGACCGGGATCCGAGCAGCTGCGCGGGGCCAAAGAACTCGCGTCGGTGTCGAGCGCGGCCCGCCTTCTTTATACTTTATTTCTTTTTAATCATCGGGCGCGATCCTCTCGCTCTACACCACAGCGGCATACTCGCCCAGTTCCCCTTTCGAAGAACACTCGCACTCTCTCTTGTTTCGAGGAGGCGAAAACGATTTGATTCACGCACTGTGCAGAATGTCCTCTCCTCCCGAGTATCCATTTCCCGTTCAAAACTCAGTTGCTACTCGATCTCGAGTTTTACTTCTTTTTTTGTTTTCTCGATCGCTCGCGAAACTTCAGGTGCCCCGGCCTGCAATGTCCCTGCACCGTTTCTTTTCTTTCTTCTTTTTTTTTATATACCTCTCCATTCCCTTGGCATTCTTCGAGAAAACGTGCGAGCGATAGTGGAATAGGTGAACGATTATGGCGCCTTTACCGTGTACGTGAAAGTGACTGCAGCGAAAGACCGCAAAGGAAAATATATATATATATATATATATAATATATATATATATATATATATAATATATATATATATATATATATATATATATATATATATATATATATATATTATATATATATATATATATATGCGGGCAGGTGTCCGTTTCCCTCCATCTCAATTCGAGACGGCTTTCACGGCATTTCGCACATTTGCAAGAACTTTCGAGAATGAGTGCTGAGGGTAGTGACTTTGCTCATAATATTTCGATAGAAATATTTCTTTTAAACTCTTTCAGCCTCATGTGATGAGTATGTGATGTTTCTTGAGCTCGTGCCCATTGTATACACACTCACAATCAGATGCATCTGATCCCACCATGGATAAAATGCAAGCGAGTTGCGCCAACC